>NC_085863.1:55927759-55945259 GCF_034702125.1 Engraulis encrasicolus
GGCATTCAGCAAGTTTTTTGCTGGTGCCTTGGGCTGAAATGGGTTACAGCAATACCATATGCATACCTTCAGCAATAGCTGCAGTACAACAATATTGCCAGACCTCTTTTAATCCATAATAATTAACAGTGTAAAAAACTTTGGCAACACTTTATTTTAGGGATACATCTATTAGCACTAATACATACAATGTTAATGCCTGCATAAGTAACTTCTGTACGGCCTGTACTATGCAAACGCTAAGGCCTACTAGGTCCTTACTAAGGTTAAATTGGTTATACATCGCTTATTGTGCATGAACAAGACATTTGCGAATACATGCCTAACAAATGTTTGATTTTGCTTTGTACATGCCACTATATAGTTACTTACTGTATATAATAAAGTTACTCTACTACTTATACAGGGACATTGTATGTATTCGTGCTAATAGATGTGTCCCTAAAATAAAGTGCTACCAAAACTTTCGATGACATACGTTGATATACAGTATGAAATAAAACATCCAAATTATACTGTGAGTTGTTTTTGGAGTCATACAGTACCTCCCTTCAAGCGGTGACATCACTCAGTTCTGTGTTGTTTTCACTGTCCAAAACAGGAAACCTCTACCTGTGTGAAGCTGCACCCCCCTCCCACCCAAAATGCTGAAATAACACTGCAGATTGTTCGTGCTTCATTTGTGCCGGATTGTGCTGTAAAAAAAAAAAATCACAGCACAAATGACCACAAACAAATCCCCTTCGATTGAGACTACTTCGGAAAAATTTGGACGTGGAGGGGGGGCTGCCCATTGAAAATGCATTAGTATTAGTATTTTCATATTTAAATTACTCAAAATCCTTAATAGCACAAACAAACATTTTTACAGCACAATCCTGCACAAACGAAGCACGAACAATCTGCAGTGTTATTTCAGCATTTTGGGTCGGAGGGGGGGTCAGCTTCACACAGATGAAACCTCTCCATCTGATAATCAGCAGACATGAACACAGTTAATTCTGTATTGTCCATTTAACACTTAGATGGTAGAAATTACACTATTGGAGTCTAAATGAACTCTTTAAGTGTTAAATTAACACTGAATAGTTTACAGTGAAGACATTCAGAGAAATGTGGTCCTTGTGTATTTATTTTTTTTGATAAAAATATCTGCTAAATGTAACCTTTGTAATGTACAGTTGTTGTAATGAGGTCTTGCCATGATTAAACTCATCTGACAACAAGGGAGCATTTAAATCAGATGGAAGGAGTGTTGTAACACGCGAGTGTTGTAACATGTTGTAACTTTTGTCACAGATGAGAGTGTAACTCAGAGAGAACACAAGGGTTTGCAACTCACACGAGAGTGTCACTGACGCATATTGTTACAGGACGATGATTTTAGTTGTCAGCAAGCTAAGCTGAGATGTGAGTGATTGTTTTGTAACCCGTAATTCACTACCCCCCTTATGTGTTTATGTTTTCTATTCTGTGACAGGGTGGAACTTATAGTCCAATTATCAGTAGTAGACACAAAATTAAAGTAAGACAAAGGAAGTTTATCACATCTATTAAGTTCATTATGTCTAACTGTTTAACTAAAACACTTAGGGTTTTCTTTTGCCTTAAGACATGTAAAAGTTTTTATCTTTGTTTCAACGGTGTTACTTTTACTTTTACATGTCTTAAGGCAAAAGAAAACCCTAAGTGTCAAAGGAAGTTTAGTTGAGATAATCATGGGGTAATTATTTGAGTATTATTTGAAGAAGGATAACCGGGCAAATACAACAGTGGCGACAAGATTAAGTGACAGAGAATCGCTGGAATGTGCAGCAAGAGCGATACGAGCGATAGAAGCGACAGAGTATATGTCCCTTAAAAGCAGAATGCAAGCATTGTAACATTTCCATTGACTGTGGCGCCAGTCGCCAAACCGCAGCATAGCTAATTTGCATAATATTTGCTCAAGTCCAACTGCAAAGTCTTGCTCAAGTTGCTCGAATCACCTCTAGTCGCCCGAATCGCTTTCGTCTCTTCTCTCACCAGTGACTCACAAAGTCAAATACGTCCGTCGATGGAATCGCTCATGTCGTGCAGATGAGGAAAACATTTCTACAGGTTGCTTTGCAAAAGCACCAAATGGTGTGCAGTTGTATATAATGGGTGCCAACTGGCAGAGTTTGGTGGGTTGGGAGTCGAAACATCAACCTTTGGGCTGGTGTGTTGGGGGAGTAATGAACTAGTGCTCTCCCTCCTCCGTGACTGAGGAACCCTGAGCATCCTGCCGCACTGTTCCCTTGGGGTGCCGTTTGGGGATGCCCCCTTGCATGGATGAGGCATAAATGCAATTTTGTTGTGTGCAGTGAGCACTGTGTGCTGTGGAGTGCTGTATCACAATGTCGATGGGAGGTGGGCTTTCACCTTAAGCTCAGTGGTATCGTAGCTGTGCTCCCATGCCAGATGGCTGCTGTGATTGGGAGGTTGCGAGTTCGAGGCCTGAATGACTGTGCAGGATGACCTCTGTTACATAAAGGGAGATTTAATGCCATTGTTTAGTTAACATATAAACATAGCACCTACTGTTAGTCACGCCTTTTCTAATTGGGCCTATGGGACCAAATCACTGATTTCTACATACAGTAATAAGCAACATGTGTGGTATTCTCTGTGTGTATACTTCACCAGCACTCTTGGATAGTCCCTAATAACCTTTAAGTGACAACTCATTTCCTATGCGATACGCACCCTGGCCTGATCCGCCTGTGGTGGGCCTGCCACACAGGAGGATGTTTTGTGTTAACCCATTTTGTCCTAAGCCCTTTTTGGGAAAGGGTGCACTCTTCCTATTAAATCCTAAATATCTCAGCCCCCGAAGCACATACAAAAATGAAGTGGATTACATTTAAAAGCCAATATCCTCCCATTGCATTGTAATGTGTTCATTCAGCTCTAACGTACCCACATATTTAATAAAACAGCTAAAATCTCAAAATCCTGAAAAACCCATTTATGTGCTTCCAGGACACAATGGGTTAAATGGACGAAAAACTCAAAGATACTGGGGTACACAACTGACTATTGCCTCTTTTCCACTGCTGGTTTTCTGGTAGGCCTACAGCTCGACAAAGCACGACTCGGCCGCCACTTTTTAGATGCGTCCCAGCATCTCTATAAGAGGGTCTGTCTGTCCGTCCGTCCGCCGTCCGTCCGTCCGTCCGTCTGAAACGCATTCCTTCAATTGTTCCTTCCTGTGGCCACAAGGCGGCAGAGTTGGCATTTTGGACCGGAGCGAATGCGTGCAAGCCAGAACGTATATGATATGTCACTTAACAGGCAAGACTAAGCTGATTGCATTGTGAGACAACTGAGGGGGGCATTCAATTTTCGGCATTGTTTTGCGTTTGGACAATAAAGTTCTTCAGTAACGCGGAAGTATGTAGTAGATTGTAGTCTTTCATGTTAGCATTTAAGGACTTCCTGGTTCGTATCGGCTTCCGGCCTCCATTGGTAATGAATAGTCAAGTCAAGTCAAGTCAAGTCAAGTAGGTAGGGGCCAGTTTCAAATAAGCTCCGAGTGCAAGCACGCGCTTAGCGAACCCCCGCAAACTGTCGAGGGTGTTAAAAATAGGCTGTAGGTATGACATGGTTGATCATTTTGTGTCAAACTTCGACATAAATACGATGTTGCGTACATATGCTAAACCCGGAAACTTTTGGCGACTACAAGCGGCGCCGTCATGTACGTGCGGAGGGTTGTACCCATGGCAACCAAAGGAAAGTATGTAGTTCGGAAGTTTTAATGATCAGAAAGGGGTTAGCAATATTGAATTAAAGTTGTCATGATTTAACATGTGAATACACCAACATGATGATACGATCCGTTCCACTAATGAGAAGGGATGCGGGGACACGCTAATGTTCGTTGTTGGCGTGCAACTTATATTTTTGCCAAACCTGAATCTCTATGGCGTGTTGCAATGTAAAAAAATCGCCATAGAACCGGAAGTCCAAACGCCGCATACAAGTTGACGTCAACGCTGAAGAACTCTATGGGAGGCAACTTTATTTTGGTTCGGCAGAAACTCGTGGAAAAAAAACGATTTAGTAGGCAGGCAGTTTTTGACACAGATCTTTGTGCTCGGATATAGGGGTGTTTGCATTGCATAACGCTCCACACGACATGGAACCGTAATTATTTGACAGTCGACCCGCAGCGCATACAGCTCTTCCTCTAAACGTGGGCCTGTAACATTAAGTTATCTTTTCTCCTTTCATAACATTCACGTTTTCCTTTGTGCTTGGATAGAGGGGCGTTTGCATTGCATAATGCTCCACGACATGGAACTGTAATTAGTTAACAGGCGACCCGCAGCGCAGTTCTTCCTCTAAACGTGGACCTGTAACATTTGGTTAGCTTTTTTTCTTTCATAACATTCACATTTTCCTCCGCTTTTCTCCAGTCCACAAACTCGGGTTCAGACGTCTGTGTGTAGCCTACGAGCCTCCTTTTTAATATTCCCAGCGAATTTACTTTCTTCTTTTTCAGTAGTCAGTTTGCGCTGTGCACTGGAACATGATGCTTGAACTACAGACAGCTGGGCCATTTGACATACGGTGTGTTAGCCTACTGGTAGCCTACAGGGAGGCTCTTTCGTTGGCGGTCTCATAACCCACAGGTGCTTTTCGTTGTGCTCAGAGAGAGCACAGGACAGAACGCGTCTTTCGTAATTGCTTTGCAGTCGTGTGAATTTGGTGAACTCTGGCACGGAAGCTCACTGCTTTGTGCCTTGACGGTGACGCTGGTATTGAAAAATAAGCGCACAATTCACCTAAAGGGTGAACCCATAAGCGCATGATTCACCCAAACGGTTTTATTTATTTATTATTTGTCGATGTTTAGATTCTTTCCCACATGCACATGATGCTAAAATGGCGTAATACTAAAGGTTGATACTAGGCCTACTAATAAATGTCTGGTAATTTGTAATGTAGCCTACTTGATCTATGTGAAATTTGAAATCATATGGTTCTTTTCCAAATCCAATAATGATAAGCTTATTATAGCCTAAATTGCAAAAAAATAAAGCCATGTCTCGCCATTTTGCTGCCTGCCACATTATTTGGAGTGTCTTTTATTTGAAATGTTTGGCACTGATGATGGTCTGAAGGACCGAAAACGTTTTGCACTTCACTGGGTAGCACTTTCTTTATTTTTCCTTAAGCATTAAAATAATTTATGCATCGGCATCAGTGGTGTACGAGTTCCTCCTTGCTGCTTCATTGGATTACTTTGTGGAACCAACGCACCCTCCCGGCTACAAACATAAAGGCGTGACACCCTTTTGGAGTAAATACTACAGAGTGTCCATGATGACCAATAAACAAACAGTACATCCTCAGGGGGGCGTTGACAGGTTAGGAGGAGGCCAGGGGGCGTTTGGGGGGTTTGGGGGGGGATGGCATAGTTGGAACTGGCATAGAGGGACGCATCTGTTGTCCGCCTGTCGGCCTTGTTGCTTTACGATTGAGCTGTGTCGTGCCTATTCGAAAAGCAAAAAGTGGCGGCTGAGTCATGCTTTGTCCAGATTTAGGCCTACCCGAAAACCGGCAGTGGAAAAGAGGCAAATGTGTGTCACTGAGTGATTCAAGCAGGGTCTCAATTGGAAGCTGAGCTACTTTGGATTAAAACATCAAGTCCTTTTGCGTTATCATCTGACATCACCATAAATGTAAGAAATATATGAAATATATAAAATTGTGTGGCAGCGGATAAGAGAGTGTCCTGTTAGTGGTTAGGGTTAGGGCTTGGCTAGAGTTAGGGCTATGTTGTTGACAGACCTGCAGCAGACGGTTTTGATGGAACAGCGGAATTGACTTGATTCACAGATACTTGCATCAGAGGCATAACATGGTGAACAATGTTTGTGTGCACCATTTGCTTTGTCTCATGGACCTGATCTACAGGCAGAGCATGAGGGAGATTGGCATTGTCCAGTAGACCTAATGCATTATATATTCTACCACAGTGGTTCCCAACCTTTTTTGAATAAATGCCCCCCTGGACCTGGCAACACCAGCTTTACCTCATCATAACCCTGCCAATGAATGAAGTAGACTAATGCTCCCCAATGACAATAAGCACCACCATTTTTCTTGTACTTTTACCTCCTCCATCCTCAGTGCTACACCGTAGATAATGTATTTTGCCCTCAGCTGCGGATAGCCCCAATATACTGGCAGAGGGAGGCCATTATCTCTTTGGCTTTCACTCACAGCCCAATAGAACTGATACATGGCTTCTGGCCCTACAGTGTCCTATCATAAATAAAGCACAAAAGCCCCCCCAAACAAACACAAACAAATGGCTGCTCCCAATCCTCAGTGACAGAGCTGATATACTGGCAGAGTGTGGGGAAAACAGACACAGTGTTCAAGGGTCCAATAAACCTAACACATGCTTTCTGTTTCCATGTCCTTCGCCACTGCCAACCCATCCTCCTCAGTGATAGACCTGATCTACTGGCAGAGCGTGGGGAAGACAGACACAGTGTTCATGGGTTCAATAAACCTAACACATGCATGAGGAAGTAGACTGTTGATGCCTTATTAGGGGCCAAGCAGCGAAAGCTGGCGAAGGCCCCTACTGTTTTAGCTGGTTTTCTTATTATTCTTCCGTCACCATTCTTCTCCGACTGTAAGTCTATGGCAGCCCATAGAACCGTACGTAGGAAAATGCTGAAAATCGGCACACATAATCGAGCCCAGGTCAGAATTACCCACAGCAATTTATAGGTCCCCAGAACCAATGCTCTAGCGCCACCAACAGGTCAAACTTGCAAGTACATTTCTGCTTGTAACTTTTGAACCGCTGGGCCAATTTTCATAAACTTGATATCCCTGTAATCCTTGGGCCAAGACGAATCCATTTTTTTCTATTTTTCTATTTTTCCTGCAATTTTTGACCAATTCGCCCGAAACTTGGTATATAGTATCTCTAGACTGAGCTACATATGGGGTCTCAATGAATATTAGATATCTTTTATAGTTTTGCCGTGACAGCCAATCAAATTTGTCGTAAAAGTGGTGAAACAGGAAGTGAGGCCATATCTCAGCAACTGTTTGTTGAATGAGGTTGGGATTTTGTACACACATAGTAGTCCATCCCATAACCCACCACAAAAAAAATCAGAACCCAAGCTCAAACTCTGTAGCGCCACCAGCAGGTCAACATTTTAGCTACATTTTTGCCTGTAGCTTTTAAACCATATGCACGATGTAAATTATATTATTATCACTAGAATCCTTGGGCCAAGCCGAATCCAACGCACTATATGACGTTATGTCAACGCAGAAGGGAATTCCGCCATTTTGAATTTTGTAAAATTCACTGTAAGTCTATGGCAGTCCATAGAACCGTACATAGGAAAATGCTGTAAATTGGCACACATATTTGAGGCAGCATCAACATTACCCACAGCGAATTATAGGTCCCCAGCCCCAATACTCTAGCGCCACCAGCAGGTCAAAGTTGCAGGTACATTTCTGCTTTCAACTTTTGAACCGCTGGGCCAATTTTCATAAACTTGGTATCCCTGGAATCCTTGGGCCAAGACGAATCCAACGCACCATATGACGTCATTTTCTGCCTGGATAGTTTTCCCGCCATTTTGAATTTTGTAAAATTCAATAAAAATGCTATTTTTCCCGCAATTTTTGACCATTTCGCCCGAAATTCGGGATATTGTATCTCTGTACTGAGGTTTGTTTAGGGTCTCAAGAAATATTAGATATCTTTTATCGTTTAGCCGTGACAGCCAATCAAAGTTGTTGTAAAAGTGGCAAAACAGGAAGTGAGGTCATATCTCAGCAACCCTTTGTCGGAATCGGCTAGGATTTCTTACACACATAGAAGTCCATCTTATGACCTACTGAAAAAAAATTCAGACCCCCAGCTCAAACTCTGTAGCGCCACCAGCAGGTCAAACTTTTAGCTACATTTTTGCCTGTAGCTTTTAAACCATGTGCACAATGTAAAATATATTATTATCACTAGAATCCTTGGGCCAAGCCGAATCCAACGCACTATATAACATTATGTAAACGCAGAAAGGAAATTCCGCCATTTTGAATTTTGTAAAATTCAATAAAATGCTACTTGTCACACAATTTTTGTCAGAATGACCAGCAAAAAGGTACACATCATCTTCAGACTGATAGGCATTAGGGTAGTCAAATAATTTTTGATACCTCTTATCATTTTGAGGTGACAGCCAATCAAAATTGTCGTAAAAGTGGCAAAACAGGAAGTGAGGTCATATCTCAGCAACCGTTTGTCAGATTCTTTTAGCTATTTTTTGCACACATACTAGTCAATCCCATGATCTCCCCCCAAAAAAATCCAGATTCCCAGCTCAAACTCTCTAGCGCCACCAACAGGTAACAGGAAGTGAGCTTATATTTGTCAGCCCTTTAAGGGATTAAATATAAACTTGGTTCATGTGAGCACACTCCCCTCCAAGGAATGCACACCAACATTGGCGAGATTTAGGCCAAAGGGGGCGCTGCAGTTCCTTCTGTTGCCGTAGCGACTTTGGCAAGTTTACTGCTTGGCCCCGCATTGCTGCTTGCAGCTATATTTTATCTGAATGTTTATCTGTGCTATTACTTTACTCATTCTATTTTATGGTGATGTAAATGTGACTGTATATTGGCTATCTAATGTACAAGGAGTTCTGTGTATTTTGAATGATACTTGTTGATATGATGGTATTTTGAAATGACACTTGTGACCCAGCGTAATTGATAAATAGGTCACCCAATGTGAACTCGTTATTGACACGCCCTGACGAAGGCCCGGTGAGGTTGAAACCAGTTGGTGTTTTTAGACTATGCCCCATTTTGCAATAAAGGGTTTTAAACAGAACTTTACCTCTCCTTGTCTCGTATTCAAGAGTTGCCTGAAGTAGGCCCAGTGGCCACCAAGTCTACAAAGAAGGGACATTTATTTGACTTCAATAGCACCAGCATATTTGGAGTTTACAGGTTCTTCGGAGAGTGCTAAGCATTTCCTCCCTCTAAACCTAACACATGCTTTCTGTTTCCATGTCCTTTCGCCTCCTCTGCCAACCCATCCTCCTCAGTGATAGACCTGATCTACTGGCGGAGCGTGGGGAAGACGGGCACGGTGTTCACGGGGCTGGTGGTGGGGCTGGCCTGCCTGTTCCAGATGAGCCTCATCACCGTGGTGTCCAACTCCCTGCTCACCCTCATGGCCCTCACCGTCCCCATATGGTTCCTCTACCAGACTATGACCCTCGTACGCCTCAACGACGGATCGCACCCCTTCCAGTGAGTACCCAATACTAACCAGCGCCGTGGGAAGTAGTTTTTATCAGGGGGTGCAGTAGGGAAAGACGGGGGGGTCTGGGGGTCCTCCCCCCGAAAATTTAGAATTCCTTAGATGCAATTTCTTGCATTTTAACGCATTTTTAGCGTCCTGTGTTCCGTTTCAGCTCACAGGAGGGGGTGCAGCCGCACCCCCTGCACCCCTAGTTCCCACGGCTATGATACTGACTACTTAAATGGAGCACATCAAGCTCCAACAACCGTATCTCGTGCCATTCGTGAAATATTTACTAAAAAAAACAGAACAAATCAACAGTAAGCTTTGTAGTGCTGTCACGAGATAGCTTCGTTTGTCGTGGTTGGGTGACGAAAGGGGGAATTGACAATTGGGGTAGTTGGGTTCTGGGGGGAAGAATAATGGGGATGGATGTCAACAATCAAGCTTGAGTGAAGAGTAACTGGAAACGGGACTCATTGGTTTCATACGGTAATCAAACATTTCAAACACATGATTTAGGGTTAGGGTTAGGGTTAAGGTTAGAGACAACGTTGGAGGAAGGGAGAGATGACATGAAGCTGACACAATGACAGGGCTCTCCTGCCGGAATGCACGCTGCTTGGGGCACTCGCGCTCTCTCTCTCGCCCTTTCTCTCATCCACTCTCTCACTCTCGTAGCCTACAGACGACAGCGAGCGTTGCCCAACCACGAAAAACGAGGCTATCTCGTGACAGCACCACAAAGCTTACAGTTGATTTTTTCGCGAGACTGGGCTCGCTCCAATAAGGTCTTAGACATGGACTCCGTAACTGATTTTCAGATAATGCATGGATTTCAACCCTTCTGGTAAGTAGGCTATTGCGTTGCATCTACAGTACGAGACAGTAAGGCATGCTTACAAACACTTGCACCCATTGTACTCAGAGGTGCATTCATAGATGGGTCTACCAGGGCCAAACCAGGGTGGTAAAGGTCCCAAGTATCCAGGAGAGCAAACTGAATTTGTCCACTCCACACGTAGAGTAGTATAGTATGTGTGTCATGTAAAAATACATGAGTAGCTTGAGGAGCTCCAGGAGAAATTAACTGAACATCTCCCTCCCTCCTTCTTTTTTGGGTGACCAAAACAATTTCTGCTCACGGGCACATAACCAGTCATGTAATCTATTCCTGTATGTACTAACTCCATTAAGGGAGCACTAAAAGCTTTCTATAAGACCTGGCTGTGCATAGAGTTTCAGATATTTGAAAGCCTTTTATAGGACTAAATCTTAGTGCATGGCGGCTCTGTGGGCTGAGGTCCTGCTGTTACATCTGGGACCTGGGGCCTCATTTATCATCAGTTCGTAGAATGTCTTCTACATTTTGTCTTACGAGTGAAATTTAGAATGTTCGCAAGTACAGAAAAATTGGGATTTATCAAACGTGCGTTGGCTGCTCCTACGCACACGTCTGCATGATAAATCGCACACCTTCCAAATCACTGTGCACACGCACATTCGGGGTAATTTGCATCCCGAAACGCCTCCAAGTAACCATATATGGTATTAAAATATATTCAAATGCCATGTTAATTCGAAGGCGCCACCCTGTTTGGACACACATGAACACACGCGCCAGTCGAAGTGCTGGCGGGAAGTGCGGAGATAGAAACATTTCCGCGGCAGAAGTGGAGGTCCTGTCGACAGGAGGAGGACAGTGTTTCAAAATAAGTAATAGAAGGAGACACACATGGACGAAAACAGTGTAAAATAGCACACTGTCATACTCCATTGTCATTCAAAGCAAACTGTACCTTGCACGGTCAATATTATTTGCAATTTCGTGATTCTTCCACTCGCACGCATGGTCTGAGGTGTGCGTAGATTTAGGCACATTTCTACGTTCAAGTACATGTTCATAAATCCCACACTTTGCTCAGGAATGATCGCATGCACGCTTTACGCACAGATCTGTGCCTAAGAATGCTTGATAAATGAGGCCCCAGGTCTGCGTCCACCTGGGGGTCATTTCCCAATCCTTCCCCTCTTTCTCACCCACTCATTTCCTGTCACGCTCATTCACTGTCCTGTCCCAACAAATTTATAAAAGGGCCCCAAAAAATATCTTAAAGGAACAGTCCACCGTGTTTCGAAGACGAGGCTTCATATGACCTTAAAACATTCTTAAAAGGGCTGTGCTTTCCCTGTATTCTCTTAACAGACTTCAGGTGTTCCCTTTTATGACTTTCATGAAACAATGTGGTCTGCCTTTGCCTCCAACCAAAAACAATACTTTGTGTAGTGTTTAACTTGTGGTGCTTATTGAAAAAAACTACCCAAAACAGTTCAAAGTTGACCTTCAGGTCTGTAGATGTTAGACCCTGTGGTTTGTCATTATTTGCACTGACTTCCACATACTTCTATCATTTCTTCCCTTACCACCACATCCAAGGATATTCTTTACAGCTCTTCGTTTGGCAGATTTCTGAATAACACAACACAGTGTTCAAAATGATATAACAGGGTCTTTTGAGATGACCTTTCATTATTTGGAGCTCTTGTTTTTGCTAATAACAGCATTTCTGGTGTCCTCAGGCAGCTCCTCCGTCTTCACATTTGTCAAAGACGCACAAGATGTAAGAGGTGGCTATTTAAAACATAAATATTAAAGTTCCTTGTCTAATTCATGTCCCATGGGCAAAAGCAATTTGACAAAGTTGATTCCCATTTGTTATCTACCATATTTGAGTCACATTAGGTTTCCACAATGGTATCCAGTAAAGGGTGCCAATACCAGTGATTCCAGGAGCTTTACCTTCTTTAATTTTTTCCCTCTCGTAGTTTAGTATTTAATGCTGTTGATCATTTTTACATTTAGTATCCACCACAAGCTATCTATGGAAAAATCATGGTTGACCTTATTATTTGTTGTCTGGAGATATGTCCCATAATGTGCGTAAACTTCAAGGGTGCCAATACTAACTGGAGGCACTGTAGTAGAAGAGCAGGTGGTCCTAACACCGCAAAATGAACTGGCTATTGTGTGGGAGCCCTATCTCACGCCTTTCGTAAAGTCTTCACGAAAATAATAGATTAATTTTCACGCTGCCTATTCACTTGAATAGCCCCACTGCTGCTATGGTTATCCAAGCGTCTGCAGGGGCGGGGAGGGGGTGCTGACAGAACACTGCTGATACACTCGGGACTCACTAATTCGACGCCCTTTCGGTACTTACGCCTTATGTCCCCTAAACCTAAACCTAACCCTAACCTTAACCCTACTTAACCCAACCTAACCCTAACCCTAACCCTAACCCTAACCTTAACCCTAACCTTAACCCTAACCTTGACCCTAAACCTAACCCTATTTGCTTGTTTGAAATGTTTGATTACCATGTGATGGTAGGCTACCGAAAGGGCATCAAACTAGTGGGTCGCTAGGCAACAGTCGGGCAATTCAAGTGAATAGGCAGCGTGTCGTTGCCCTACCACGAAAAACGGGCAATAACGTGAATGCACCACGAAAATTAATCTATTTTTTTCGTGAATACTTCACGAAATAAACGGGCAATAACGTGAATGCACCACGAAAATTAATCTTTTTTTCGTGAATACTTCACGAAATGAGTGAGATACGGTTGTGTGTGGACATCTTTGTCATTTTGCCTCTCTGCTTTGTTATGAGGACTCTCCTGGATGAGGACATGACACTTACAGATGAGACCACCATTCGGGTGGTGGAGAATATTGTCCTTCTGATCGCCAACGCCGTCACGGAGATGAAGAGACTCATCTTTATCGGGAGTCTCTTCGACTCAATCAAGGTATGACGAAATTAAAATCAATTGTCTTTGATTTATGTAACGGTAAATGACTATCAAAGAAGCAGTGGTCACATTTGTGTGACATTGTAGATATTCATTACCAAAATGTATGTTGCACATTCACAAACCTCATTCATGAATATCTGCGACCTGTTTCAAGTAGGCTATCCTTATTGGCTTTTTACATTAATATGTGCTTTGTACATGCAATGTGCCCATCTTCACCTACATTACCTAACCATAGACATACACAATTTGGAAATTTTGCTTGCTACTGTCTACCCTTACAACAGCTACTGTATGGGTGTCGTGTTGTCACTTCTCAGCTCCTGGCAAGTTTGAAGAAGGACAGGGAACTCTGACAGAGTGGAGTCATTTTCTTAATGTTCTATGCAAATGACAACACTTCTGTGAATTAAAATGCTAAAAGCTCTTTCCTCTGTCTGTGTTTTTGCTGTAGTTTCTGGTGCTGCTGTATCTGCTGACCTACGTGGGAGAACAGACCAATGGCCTTACTCTGGTGATGTCTGGTAAGACACGTAGTAGGGAGCAACATGACCATGTTGGATTTCACTTGACACACAGAGAAAAAGATTTTCTCGAGATACACGCCGAACAAAAACCGGGCATGAAGTCTGCACAATACACATGTATGGTCATGTGTTTTTTGATGTTTTACGTATGTCCTGCAGGGACAGCAGATGTAGGTCTAAATTACCCTGAGGCTAACTCTGCTACAATACATGAAATGGCAACATTTGTGTTTTAATTGTACGTGGTCCCTAATAAATTTAATTGAATCTGCAAAGTTTGTTTGGAAATGTCTTTTTGTTGTCATTTAGCCCATTAAGACCAGG
Source organism: Engraulis encrasicolus (assembly GCF_034702125.1). Classification (NCBI taxonomy): domain Eukaryota; kingdom Metazoa; phylum Chordata; class Actinopteri; order Clupeiformes; family Engraulidae; genus Engraulis; species Engraulis encrasicolus. Next base: position 55,941,748 of record NC_085863.1, read on the forward strand.
AGCAGCATCAGTGCAACACAACCTTTAAGCCGGCTGCTGCCATCAATGCACAATTGACTTTTTTTAAACAGCGTTAAAAACTCAGCGTGGGCTAAATGAAGCTTCAAATGCAGCATTTACAGTATGTTTGTCTTAATCATTGAGTAACATTGCCAACATTGTGGATTATTGTTATGACACAGGTAAGGTAGGCCTACATATTAGGCTGTGTGTTTTAATTTTATACGTAGCCTATGTGAAAAATGAAATGTGCGTTCATAGGAAATGTGTGTAGAAATCTTATTTTGCTTTCTTTTTTGTCTCTGTCTACAGCCGTGATTTGTGCATTCTCTATACCTCTGTTTTATAAACTGCTACAGGTAAGTAAACAGTACATTTTAACAATATATATAGTACCAAAACACTGAACCCAGAAATGTGTTAAGTAGGAAGTTGAAGTACTGTTATGGATGGAATTACAACACTAGTACAGTAGTATGATGTTACAAAGTTGTAACCATGTCATATCATACCACTACGGTTGTAATTACATTAGCAACAATACGTCTACTTCTAATTTATACACTTTGACTGAAACACACACACACACACACACACACACACACACACACACACACACACACACACACACACACTTTGAACCTCTGTGTATCTTGCTTTTGTTTGTTACACAGGGAAGAATCGACAAGACGGTGTCATTCGTGCAGTCGTACCTTGACAGAGGCAAACTGGTGTAAGTAATCCCCCTGCGCTCTTCAACACTTTAACACTTCAATACCTTGTGCTTACAGCGGCTTCCTACTAACCCTTCATTCACATGGGCAATGACCGTTGTCGGATCCCATTTACTGGCATGGACGAATAAGAAATGCAACTCAGAGTTTTCAATGTTGCCAGTTGCGGCAGATGTGTCATCCATCCATCCATCCATGTATGAATGTAATACTGTAGATGAAAAGACAAACCCCATTTCCCGACTGTCAACCGTCTGTCCACCGACTAACACACGCACGCACGCACGCACGCACGCACGCACGCGCACACGCACAGACACACACACTCACACACACACACACACACACACACACAGACACACACACACACAGACACACACACACACACACACACACACACACACACAGACACACACACACACACACACACACACACACACACACACACACACACACACACACACACACACACACACACACACACACACACACACACACACACACACACACAGTTTGATTAGTTTATTTGGGAGGACCAATAATTAGCAATGCAGTACCCCAAACAAAAAACAATGCAGCACCCCAAACAATGTTAAAGAAGCAATAATGTGTCTTTTACATAAATACCAAAATTATAGTGGTCTACAGCCTCTTCAAGGATACAAGTGGCATCTCCTTCTCCATATATGCAAACTGCCTATGACTGCAGAAAGAGAGCAATGCTTAGCTAGCTGCTTTGCTTTTGTCTTATTTAGGCCGGCTATTTGCAGTCCTCTCACACACAGCCTATGAGCATGGCCTAGGCTACCATAGATAAGTGCCACCATGGATGTTTTGTAGCCACTGTCTGTCAATGCATGAATTATTGCTTGATATTTCACACATTTTTCAGCAAAGCACAAGTCCATATATGCATCAAAGCAGCATCCTAGTTCCAGTACGGTGATGGTCCTCGCAGTGTCATCAACAACAACAATGTCCGGGGTGTTAGGGTAGTCTTTAAGGACTGTATCCAGAGCAGCAGTACTGGTCAAGTTGGAAAACTAGTTAGATTCAACCTTTTTGTGCGTGTGTTATTGTTGGTCCATAAAGTTTGCGCAATTCTGACGCTGTAACGTCCACAATGCGATTGTGACGGGCGGTGTAAAGGCCTTTGAACGCTGTGCACACGTTCATTATATGCGCTGTCGATTCTATTGTGTTGTCGGGGTGAAGCAGGCAGAATGGTTCATGACGGTTTGGATACCAAAGAGAAAGGTTGTATTGAGTTGGGAGAACTTGGAGTCTAGCTTTGATAGCGAATTTTAGAACACACACACACACACACACACACACACACACACACACACACACACACACACACACACACACACACACACACACACACACACACACACACACACACACACACACTCACTCACTCACTCACTCTCTCTCTCTCACACACACATACACACGGCAGGGCCATATCTGTCCAATTCTAATGGTCTGTGTTTGTGCTTGCAGCCTTGACAGTCTCTACGAGCTATTCTTCCCCCCTCCTGAGTCCGAGCCTGAACCTGAACCACCTGCAACTACGGTGGCTCTGAAGGCCAAGAAGGCAAAGTGATGAGGACAACCAGACAACCAGGCCGGGAGGGGGAGAAAGAAGGAGTTTTTAATCATGGAAGCCTTATTTCACCAGGTAGTCCCTGGTACAGCACAAGTTTAAATGGTGCTATGAGAGTTTACATACCCAGAGAGAGAGACATTGAGGTGTCGAGAAGGAAAGTAAGGGTGGGTGGGTGGGTTGGTTTTCAATGGCTGAGGGGGTGGGTTTTGTAATGGATGTGTTTTCATGGATGTGGTTGGGGGGCATAGCAGAAATAGTGGACAGAGATGCAGAATCTGTGAAAATGAAACAAAAAAGGGAAATAGTCTTAATCCCAGTTTAATGAGATACACACATGCACGTGTAATATGAAGAAGTCATTGAAAGCGGGACAAATGTCATTGTTTTCTTCAACTGTTTGTATTGCAGAATGGGCAGAACATTTTCAGAGTCATCGCAAAAGTGTCTTAAAAATTACTTACAATGTCTTAAACATATACTGTACCTTTGTCAATTATGCTCAGAATCTCCTGTCAATGTAAGCCAAGACTGCATGGTGATAAGGGGGACTAGAGGATAACCTAGAGAGCGCAGACAGCCTTTGACGTAGACCTTAACTGGACTGAAGCCAGCTTACCTGCTGCCACAGTTCATTTTACTGTCTACGCTGATTATTTTTGCACTTCAACAAATGAGGTCTGGCCAAGCACTAATGCTGTACGTGTAGGTGTATGTGTATGTGTACGTGTACGTATGTGCTCAGTCATCAGAGGAGGCGGCTGGCCTTCATATACCAAATTACCTCTTCCTTTGTAAATCCAACTCCCACACAAGTCATTCATTAAAAGCACAGAGCGGAGTCTTGTGGACAGAGCTGTTCTTTTACGACATGTAGGCCTATTCACTACTGTTTATTTATCACTCATATGCAACATCCCTGTCCTGTTGACGTTTATTGTCATTATGTCAAACCATGTTGATGAGTATCCTTTGAAACATAAACATTATCTGAGATCTAATTGAAATCTGAAAGAGTTTGATTTGAATGCTATTGCTTTACAAAAGAGTCTTATTTACAAAGTGCACTATCCATGCACAGCACTAAACACTATGTGATGTAAGGTGCAATTGACAAATGATTACAAAACCATGCACTCTCAGTAATTACGTACGCCCACACCTGCCAT
>NC_085863.1:55957759-55960259 GCF_034702125.1 Engraulis encrasicolus
TTCTTGAACGTAAATACAAACAATTGATATGTTGATATGTTATACCCATAAAAGCTACCTGCCAAATTGGCTAGTGACACTGAAACTGTTACCAGCCACAGCCAAGTTTTACCAGCATTTGGCCAGGTGGCAGGTGCCAGTGTCAAGCCCTGACACACACACACGCACATGCACATTCACATGCACGCAAGCTCGCATACACACACTCTCTCCGTGCATGCATGTGCGCGTGCACACATTCACACAGACACACACACACACACAAACTCTTTCCTGGTCTCTCTGTCACATACACACACACACACTCCGGCAAAACTTTCACACACAGACACACACACACAGACACAGACACACACACACACACACACACACACACACACACACACACACACACACACACACACACACACACACACTGTACACACACTGTACACACACTGTACACACACACACACACACGTACACACACACACACACCTCTGTGATGAAGCGTCTGGTTTTATCAGCCCGCGGCTGCTTATATCATCCTTGGGCTGCTTATCTTTTCCTATATGGAAAGCAGTTCATCGCGGTGCCCCAGCACCTCTCTCTCCCTTTAACTGCCTTCAGATCTGCCAGGAAAATACTGTAGATAAAGAAAATGGATGATACCAGTTTTTCCTTTGGGGTACTGTCTGGGGGTGACCAGAGCCGTTTAATAAGAGAGTTGTGATGTGATGTGATTCACGTAGATTGAAATATTTCTAAACAGCAGCTTTCTGTTCACTGGAGACTAACACAGAACCATTACTCTACATAACAAACAAAGATTAAGTAGAAACGAAGTAGGAACGAATTACAGTTACCTTTAGCACACTCTCTGTGTTCTACGGCCACCTCCTGGAACTAATTGACTACTTCCTGGAACTATTGTCAATTGCGATTTACATGTAAAAGGCTCTGTTAGACGCCATTGCTGTGGAAAGAATGGACCATGAAGATCTACGTAGGAGTGACGTAACCAGAGATTCTTTAAGTATATTGAGATATATCAACATAATAGGTTTCTATGGGCACCTAACGTGACCAGGTTCCGGTCTGCCTAAAGGGGCGTGTCATAATGCTCCTAGCATTGAATAGAACAGTCCTTAGGTCTGCCTAGGTCTGCCTAAAGGGGGATTTCCCCCCCCTCCCCCTTGCAATAATAGAACCCGGAAACAATGGGCCAATGGAACCTCTCTCTCTCTACTCTCTCTGACGTAACTCTCTTATAAGACGGCTCTGGGGGGTGACAGTAGAAGATCAGGAGACCTGGACCCAACAAACACCAATCATCCCCCCACGCACCAACGCTTGTTAGATGACCTAGACCGCGACAACAACACCCCCAGAATACACGCACACACTCACCGCGCCCCCCACCCACTAGTTGCCCTTGTTGCCCCCTCAAACATCACTCACTCCCAGCACACCCACTAACACACACAGACGCACAGACGCACGCACGCACGCACGCACGCACGCACACACACACGCACGCACGCACGCACGCACACACACACATCCATGCACACACCCCACTCCCAATTAGTTGACCTTGACCCCCCACCACCACCACTCACACTCACAAAGCAACCACCCACCCGCCCCCACCCCCACCCCCATCCCACCTGCTGTCCATAAATAAGACTGGCAGAAGCCATTGGACAACAGAAGAAAAGGACGGGCATTTCAGCATGACCACTCTCCTTGGTGCTGTAAATCTCTGTCTCATCTCTCTGTCTCTGTCTCTGTCTCTCTCTCACGCTCTCTCTTTCTTCCTCTCTGTCTATGTCTCTCTCTCTGTGTCTGTCTTCCTTGCTCACACATACACACACACTGCCTTGGCCCCTAATCAAACACACCCACACACCCATACGCACATAAACAGTCTCTTTTACAAAAACACACACTCATAAACACATGCATGCGCACACACACACACACACACACACACACACACACACACACACACACACACACACACACACACACACACACACACACACACACACACACACACACACACACACAAAGACCCCCCCTCTCTCTCTTCTCTTCTCTTCTCTTCTCTTCTCTTCTCTTCTCTTCTCTTCTCTTCTCTTCTCTTCTCTTCTCTTCTCTTCTCTTCTCTTCTCTTCTCTTCTCTTCTCTTCTCTTCTCTTCTCTTCTCTTCTCTTCTCTTCTCCTCTCTTCTCTTCCTTCCACTGTCCACCATAGCTCAACAAATCAACAAACCTCTGCATAAACAGCACCACAGGGAAGAGAGACAGACAGACAGACAGACAGACAGACAGACAGACAGACAGACAGACAGACAGACAGACAGACAGACAGACAGACAGACAGGGAGAGAGATGAAAAGAGGGAGAGAGAGAGAGAGAGAGAGAGAGAGAGAGAGAGAGAGAGAGAGAGAGAGAGAACTAGAACAAGAAAGACAGAAAGGGAGGGAGGGAGACAAGCCACAAGAGGAAATGGGAGG
>NC_085863.1:55965259-55987759 GCF_034702125.1 Engraulis encrasicolus
CATCAAAAGAGTTTTGGGGCATTTTATTGCAGAAAACTACAAAGCAAAGTGGGAAAGTTTAACTTTCTTTCTTTTTTTTTCTTTTTTTCTTTTTTCTTTTTTACAATGATAGCGTCAAAACAAAAGAGAAAATATACAACAACATGGAGGTTGTCATGTTGACACGTCATTAAATTAAAATTTAGTGGAAAACCAAATGAAAGAAACCATTTTAGTAAACCACACATGGTTAAGATAGCTATGCTTGTGATTATGTCATGTACTGTACACTGGCAAAATAATCATAAAAAAAAGACTTTGGTTATATAAGCTTGCCAAAGACCACTGGCGCTTTACTGTGTCTTACAGTAAAAACCAACCAGCAATTACACTAATGAGCTATTGAATGAAGTGTTCATGTTAAATTCCCTAACACTATCTGTCAGAAAGATACAAAAAAAAGCAAGACATTGAAGGCAGACAACTTTAACAGCATGACTGTTGGAGGAACAATTCTTAATTAAAATGGAAAGAGAAGCCTAGCGTAGAAAGCAAAAGGCCGTCACTCAAATTGCACCTTTTAATCAACAGGAAGCGGAGATTAAGAGGACAATTAAAAAGTGCCGTCCTGTTCTTTCCTTATCCTTATCACGCTAAGATGATGCCTCACTCTTGTTTGAAGCCGTAGCGGGATAACCAAGAGAGTGTTATCGTATCGCACGTTATGGTGAGCATTTAATGTGGCATATGGCACCGGGGTTGGCCTACAGAACACATATATAAAAAAAATAATGACACATAAACAACACTTAAAATGTATTTACAAAAAAATCCCACACTTGATCTACAGTAATACTGTATAAAAATACAAAAAAATCAATAGAAAACAGGTTCGATATGCTTTTGACAAACTACAGCATCACTATCGAAGAAGCAGATGCATACAATAATAGGCAAGCTACTGTATAAAAAGCCTTTTAGATGCAGGAACAGGAGACAGTCTCACAGGTAGACATTCATTAATTAATTCGCACGCACACGCACACGCACACGCACACGCACACGCACACGCACACGCACACGCACACGCACACAAACACGGACGCACCCCTTATGTTTGTCCCTTAAGTGCCTGTTGGGTCTGAAGTGCACTCTCATACACACATGCGCGCACACGCACACAAGCGCACTCGCGCACGCACACGCACGCACGCACGCACTCATACACACACACACACACACACACACACACACACACACACACACACACACACACACACACACACACACACACACACACACACACACACACACACACACACACACACACAGCGGGCCTTGCGTTTGTCCTCCAAGTCCCTTTAGTTGTCAGTGTGTGTGTGTGCGTGTGCGTGTTTGTGTGTGTGTGCGTGTGTGTGTGTGTGTGTGTGTGTGTGTGTGACAAGGCAGCTGGCCAGGGCTGTTGCACAGCAGCAGGACTAAATGAAGATATTAACCTCAGTGGAGTCTGTGTCTTTGAGACCACCCCCCCCCTCCCCCCCCTCCACGCAGCCTGGAATGATCTCAGTCTACAATGGCCACTAATGGCGAACCTGTATTCACCTTTGGCAATACTACACACTACAACACAGACAGGAGGAGGCGGAGGAGAGACACGTGAGGGGAAGAATCCCAAGGACGGCTTTAAACAAACTGCAAACTGAAACTAAATGAACTGCCGAAACTGGTGCTTGTGTGTGTGTGTGTGTGTGTGTGTGTGTGTGTGTGTGTGTGTGTGTGTGTGTGTGTGTGTGTGTGTGTGTGTGTGTGTGTGTGTGTGTGTGTGTGTGTGTGTGTGTTTGTGTGCGTGTGTGTGTGTGTGTGTGTGTGTGTGTGTGTGTGTGTGTGTGTGTGTGTGTGTGTGTGTGTGTGTGTGTGTGTGTGTGTGTGTGTAATAGATGCCAGCTTGCAGAGGTTAGTGTAGAACAGTGAACACCACAAGAAGAAACAGTGTTGACGACTGAGCAAATGCATTGCAGCACACTGCCCTACAAAGCAAAAATGCTTGCTGCACAGAGCTACAAAATGAGTAAAATGACTTCAAAATGATCCTGTGGCACAAGTAATTTGGTAGATTATTGGCACGTGGCAGTTTTGTTACTTTATTCTACCACATCCTACCACAGTCTTTTTGGGGGCTTTTCGAACCTTTTATTTTCAGTTTTATACGACAGGACATTGACGGTGATGGCAGGAAATGAGTTGGGAAAGAGAGACGGGGGAAGGGTCGGCAAAGGACCCAGGCTAAAAATCACCTGGGTCAACCGTGTAGGAGATGAGTGCCAAACCATTAGCGTCACGGTAGGGCCACTGCTACATTTTTCGCAGATCAATCATTTCTACCTTTACATTTTGATATACCATATGTCATTAAAATCATAGTAACTCATTTTCAAGAATGCAGTCGCTGCCTTTTTGCTTCGTTGGGCATTGCAGTAGCAAGACAAAGAGAAAAGGCCATGGCCACGGCTTGTGCTTCCAGTGGAGTCGTATCAGACGTAGTGTTCCCTGTGGTTGATGTAGACCTGCTCAGCTCCGTTCTGGTGGCAGACCCAGTCCTGGTAGGAGAGGGGCTGATGGATGGGGCTGTGCATCTCCCTCGGGGGCCGCTGGTGGTGCTGGGGCGACCGAAACACGGGCCTCTCAGCCATCTCGTAGCGCTGCTGCTCAACCCTACGAGCCTGATGCACACAAGCAAAACAAAGAGGCACAGGAGTGATTACACTGTTAGTTGGCAAGACAACAGTTATTCAGAGGGTTTTCCATCCCACGGTTATGCAAGTTATGATGACAAGATGTATGTAAATATAGCAACAGCGCTAAGAGAAGTGAGTGAGTGAGTGCTTGAGGCGAGGTGGGAGTGAGTGACAGTTCTCCATCATTATGTATTAGCTGCGATGAGAGTAGGTTCATCTCCCTTCACCTCCCAAGAAGCTTGTGAGTTTCCCTTCCCTTCAAAACTAACCTTACTCATTTGCACAAACATGCCTGAGTACTCTAACTTTCTGTAATCACATTTCATGTTGCTGATTATGTCGTCTTGTAAGTCCCTTGGATAAAAGTATTCAATTGAATGAAATTGATTAAATTCAATTCAATTCAATTCAATTCAATTCAATTCAATTCAATTCAATTCAATTCAGTCCAGTTCAGTTCAGTTAAATTCATTTCAATAAAAGTCTTTAATCCAGACCTAGGGGGATCCATATCACAATCCATATCAGTATCCACTTAATATCATGTTTACAAGGAGTTTTATTTGTCACGAGCATAAAAATACTAAAAGCAAACATGCTGTGAAATTAGAGTTAGCCGGCTATTACTGCATATACAGTAGGCGTGTGTGTGGATGTGTGTGTGGGAGATTTAGGTAACGTTGCAAAAATATACTAGTTAAGTGCAATCTAAGGGCCAAAGGGGGCAACACTGTGCACATTATATCTACACTAAGTGCAATGTACAGTAAGGAAGTAGTAGTTCATACACCGCGCTCTTCCGTGTGGTGCGTCTCCAGTTAAATAACTTTGAAGGTGAAAAAGTGGATCGCACTCGGGTTCTTCTTTTCTTCTTTTTTATTTTTTTATTTACATAGCAGCAGAAGACGAAGGCAACAGCCGAAACGTTTGTCTACACTTCTGCTGCTATGTAACTGTCTCGAGACACTGACGAAGGCAACAGCCGAAACGTTTGTCTACACTTCTGCTGCTATGTAAATAAAAAAATAAAAAAGAAGAAAAGAAGAACCCCAGCGCGATCCACTTTTTCACCTTCAATGTACAGTAAGGGCCATGACAAATGCAATGCACAGTACAGTAAATGTTCCTCACCTGTGTGAAGGCAACCACCTGCGGGGCCAGAGAGGCGATCGGGGGGGCCACAGGGCTGCCGGGCAACCTCTCTGAGTAGGGGGGCGGCGGCTTGTGTGTGGGGGGCAGGTCGATACTGTATAATACACATAAGAAACACAGAGGGAGGAAATAAGGTCAGTTTGCATAGTTTCAGTTTAAGTGCAAAAATGCATGGTAGCATTTCTCCTAATGTTCACTCGAGTAAATTAAAAGCACCGCTGTGTGTTTTTTTCCAGATCATTTTGAGAGGTAATCTTTCATTAGGAGTTTTTTTTCAGAGCCAAATAGACTTCCACGGGAAGTAATTTTCAGGGTCCAGAGAGCACACACCTTCCCTCTGGGACCCACTTTAGCATGGGAACTGGCTCGGCAGGGCTCCGGGCATGCTTCTCTCTCTGTGCTGTCGGTCGGACTCTCTGTCAGTGTTGCTCTCGGAGAAGAACAGCTGGCTCCCATTAAGGGGACGTTGGACATGGCTGATAAGCATGGGAAAAACCCAAGCAGCATTAACATCAGGCAGGACAGGAAGCCTTCAGTGCGCGTGTGAGTGCGTACACACATACGGTGTACACACGCACGCACGCACACACGCTCAAACACGTGCACGCGTCCATGCACACACACTATATACTGCACACAGACACACAGACACAGACACAGACACAGACACACACACACAGACACAGACACACACACACAGACACACAGACACACACACACACACACACACACACACACACACACACACACACACACACACACACACACACACACACACACACACACACACACACACACACACACACACACACACACACACACACACACACACACACACACACACACATAGATGACATCAACAATTGTGCAGGTGTGTGACCTGTTCAGATCATTTGTAGTTACTGAATGTACGTATGTTCCAACTTTGATTGGAAGCAAGTGTCTTTGTGTATGTATTGAACAAAGACAAGAAATGGAGCTGTCCTTACTCCACCCCTCCACCCCTCCACTCCACTCCTTCACTCCTCCACTCCACCCCTCCACACCACTCCACTCCTCCACCCCACCCCTGTTTCTCATGCAGTCCTGACCCCAAGGGTGAAGGAGGCGGTTTGACATACCACCACTCATCTCCATCATCTACCTCATAGGGGCCCCGGCCTGCCTGACCGCCCGCCCGCCCGCCTGCCTGCCCGCCTGCCCGCCTGCCTGTCTGTGGGAGTTACATACACAGGGAGAGGCACACAGACAGATGGAGGGGAAGTCAAAGATTGTGTTTGTGTGTGTGTGCATGCGTGTGTGTGTGAGTGAGCACCGTAAGTCTTTGTGCTTTGTGCATGCTCATTGAATGGCTCGCACGCTCACTCACTGTGTGTGTGTACATTATGTCTGTTTGTGTGTGTGTGTGTGCGTGCGTGCGCGCATGTGTTTGTGAAATAGAGGATTTCTGTCAGAGTGAAAAGTGGTCCTAGGGGAAGAAAAGAGGTAAAGACAATAAAGAGGACGATGACGATGACGATGACGATGATGATGACGATGACGATGATGATGGTTACGTTTATGACAAAGGCAACTAAATGCATAGGCCTATGGAAAGTGCACTGACAAATATTGCAGTCTTGCCAAAAACACCAAGTCCTGTTTCTTCACTGTGTCTAGTGGTGAAGAAGCTACACAGTACACTGTAAAAGACGATATCAGTGATAAGTTATGATAACTTATATAGTTTAAATTAACTTGGAATTCTGAGGCAGCTGGTATTTTTTACAGTGTTTTTTAAAGTTTCACCATTCATTCAACACTTACAGAGTACGAACAACTAGAACAGTGTTACATTCGACTCTATGTTCCTAAAGATGCCTAGTGAAGAGACCAGCTGCTACAGTACACACTTGTTTGATACAGGACAGCTTACAGTGCTATTTTACTGCTCATCCCTGGTTCACCCCCTCATCGCCCATCTCGGACTGGAGAGAGTGGTGCAGCAGAATACTGTCGGCTTCTCCTACACAGCCACCAGAGATGCACTCTGAAGTAGAACTACTTTAATGTCTGCAATGCTCAGAGGTTTTAAGCTGCCAAGCCACCAGTTTCTTGTTCAAATGGTGCACACAGGGATTTGCTTGTAGAGTAGAGTAGAGTAGAGTAACTTTATTGATCCCCAGGGGGAAATTCAGGTATCCAGTAGCTTACATAAATACACAAATACACAAAAGCCCACATGGACATTTCAAGACAAAAATAAACACAGGAATAGTCATCAGGGTGGGGAAAATACAATAAAATAATAGAGATAAATGTAGAAAAAGGTAATTGTGCAAAAAGACATTCTGTGAGTTGGGATAGACCAAAGCAGAAAAAACATACTCTGTCAGTTAAGGTAGACAACAAGTGTTGATGGATACATCTATGATATAGTATAGTATGTAGAAGTAGGCAGTGTACAGAGTATGATAGGGGTTGAACATTCTTACAATGTCACAGTAAAGTACAGGTAAGTGTTTTAGGCAAGCACACACACACACACCACACACACACACACACACACACACACACACACACACACACACACACACACACACACACACACACACACACACACACACACACACACACACACACACACACACACACACACACACACACACACACACACACACAAAGAGGTTCCCCAGTAACTGGGCCAGCTCCGACAGATCACAGTCTTTGCTTGTGGCAAGCAGGAAAAACAAGTATGTCCAGTGGTCAACGGTCAAAGTTCCTTAGTGCAGTTATTGGACAGCACACGCACACACACACACACACACACACACACACACACACACACACACACACACACACACACACACACACACACACACACACACACACACACACACACACACACACACACACACACACACACACACACACACACACACACACACACACACACACACACACACACACACACACACACACACACACACACACACACACACACACACACACACACCAAGAGGTTTCCCGGGCTGGGCCAGCTCTGGCATCTCAGGCAGTCCAGTCCCCTATGATGATGTTCTTCTTAGTGTCCTTCTGTGTGTTGTTAAACAGCTGAATTGCCCATGGGACAAAGGACTTCCTTAGTCTGTCAGTCCTGCAGGTGAAAGCACGGAGTCTGTGGCTGAACAGACTCAGTTGGTTAGTGAAGGTGGCGTTAAGGGGGTGATGCTGATTGTCCATAATAGAGTCTAGTCTGCTCAGTGTTCTGCTCTCGGTTATTGAGGTGAGTGTCTCCAGTTCCATGCCCACCACTGATCCCGCCTTCCTCACCAGTCTGTCAAGGCGTCCAGCATCTCTCTTCCTGATGCTTCCTCCCCAGCACGTCGCAGCAAAGAAGAGCACGCTGGCCATGACAGACTGGTAGAACATAAGCAGAAGTCGGCTGCAGACATTGAAGGACCTCAGCCTTCTGAGGAAATAGAGCCTGCTTTGGCCTTTCCTGTAGAGTGCATCTGAGTTTGTGGACCAGTCCAGTTTATTGTCGAGGTGCACTCCTAGGTACTTGTAAGTGCTGACAGTCTCCACTTTCTCTCCCCCAATAGAGACAGGCACCAAGGGTGGGATGGAGCGCCTGAAATCAACCACCATTTCCTTGGATTTGCTTGTTGCTTCGTACTTGTTTTCATGTGAACATTTGTTTATGTTTACTCCTGGTACTGCCTCAATTCCAAGACTGGCCTTCTAAGACGATTTATGGTGCAGAGAGAACAAATGTCTCAAGGAAGTTGAAATCAATTTTTAACAGTTGCAGAGAAAACAAAAGTGTCAAAAAAGATGCAAATGTACTGTATGGTATGGGAATATCTGCCCATCTCTCCATGTGCTTATTTAATGTCTGCAATGCTCAGACGCTATCAAGCCTCCAATCTCTTGTTCAGTGTGTTCAAATAGTGTACACAGGAATTTGCTTGCTGCTTATCACTTGTTTTCATGCGAACATTTGTTTTATGTTTACTCTTGGTACACAATGCCTCGATGCCAAGACCGGGCCTCTAAGACAGTTTGTGGGTGTGTTATCAAACAGTCGCAGAGAGAACAAAGGTCTCAAAAGAGAGATATATGTGAAAATACAGTAGGAACCATTATTAAACCGCTGCAAAAGTGTCAAAAAGAGATGCAAATGTATTGTATCTTATGTGAATATCTGCCTTCATGTGCTTATTTATATGCAGCTATGGTTATAAAGGTGGTGCTGTGCTGCTGCAATGCTTCCCTCTCCCCGAGTGCACAGTTCCGCCTTGGGCTGATTGATTGGCTGTGTCCTCAGTGTTTACCTAACGACCAGGACCCCTGACGAGACCACTCTGCTTTTGCAGAGTCGTTAAAGATGGAGAATATACATACCAGCCTCAATGGCAGTTAAAAATGGGGCAAGGCTTGTTGCGAGTGGGGCAGTCTCAGTGGCAGTTAAAAAATGGGGGAATGTTCGTGAGTGGGGTTGGTCTCAATGGCAGTAAAAAAAATGGGGAAAGTTTGTGTGGGGAATGGGGAAAGTGTGGTAATCTGTAGGGTGCATTCTAATTGCAACCAAGGGTAGCGTAACACAGTGGGGGTATATTGGGTGAATTTTAAGGGCCAATTCACTGACAGAGGACAGAGAAGACGTACATGAACAGGACGATGATGAAGAAGAAGAAGAAGAAGAAGAAGAAGAAGAAGAAGAAGAAGAAGAAGAAGAAGAAGAAGAAGAAGAAGATGAAGAAGAAAAAGAAGAAGAAGAAACAGAAACGGCCGATCAGGATGATGATGGTGCCATTCTAATCACTACCAGGGTCGTGTCATTATGTCCTTTCAAGGGACTGGTAAAGCCCTCGACTCCACTCACAAGGTAAATGTCACAGACCATGGATGTTCAAAGCCACTAAAATAACTTTCTTCCCCTTTCTAATGCTTGGTTTCATCTCAACCATGATACTGATGGACACGCAACAAATTCACTTTATGGACCAAAATATAATTTTAATATCTGTTTTTGTGAGAAGTGAGTTCTTCTTCAACTCAAGAGGCATCTTTGCGTCACTAAAATTTAGGGCCAGCCTAAAATGGGCCTCTTGAGTGCAAACGGCCTGTCATGTTCCTAAAAGTCATCTGCCCTCAATGTCAGCACCCCACGCTCAGCATTGCACGGCAGCCAGCTAGCCAAACACCACGGCCTACCCCCAGGGGCGGATCTAGCCATTTTGAGGCCCTAGGCAAAATATAAACATGGGGCCCTCAAAAGTCATTATATAGACCAGTGGTTCTTAACCTTTTTTTCTTAACGCACCCCCTTACCTGTGCCCAAGACAAGCCGCGCACCCCCAACACAAACTTCTATATGTGTATATACACTAAAATTTATAAATGAGTGATTAATTACAATGACTCTCGCTTGAGACATGAATCATTACTTTAGCTTTGAATGGGAAGCAAAACCCGCACCCCAGGTTAAGAACCACTGATATAGACTATTTAAGTGTTTCGTCTCATATATACGTATCTTCAATTACCTTGCACAAGTGTCAAAGCCTACTTTTTGTGTGTTTACTGCAACTGGTGTGACAGTTGGGGCCTCTAAGCAGGACAGATTTGGCCGAGGCCCTAGGCAATTGCCTAGGTTTGCCTAATGGAAAGACGCCTCTTGCCTCCCGCCAACCAGCCACCCTCCTGGATGGACACTGAAATATTCATGTTCTTCCATTAATAGAACCCGTCGTGCTGGAGAATTAAAATTTAAATCAAAGCCAGAGGTTGCTGTCTGAGGGTAACAGCAGCTGTAGCCAGCCCACCATACAGCACAGGGTACGCGGTTCCAAAGAGACCAGAGGAACCTGAAACGGAACATGGGAGAACTCAGACACCCCCTGAAGTCTGTGGAACTTCAGCAATTCTCTTTTATAAATGGGAGGAAAACCATATCTGTGGAGGGGATCAGAGGGAGTACAGAGTGATCCCTGCAGAGTGAGGCAGTGGTGTGTGTGTGTGTGCGTGTGCGTGTGTGTGTGCGTATGCGTGTGCGTGTGCGTGTGCGTGTGCGTGTGCTGTGTGTGTGTGCGTGTGCTATGTGTGTGTGTGTGTGTGTGTGTTTCGCTTCTCTCTTAGAGTTAGCATGTTTATCTCTCGCTCAGACAGATGTGTATGTGTGTGTGACTTTGCATGTTTATCTCTTGTTCAGACTCTGTCTTTATGCACCTTCCTCTGTGTGTTTGTGTGTGTGTGTGTGTGTGTGTGTGTGTGTGTGTGTGTGTGTGTGTGTGTGTGTGTGTGTGTGTATCTGTGTGTGTGTGTGTGTGTGTGGTGTGTGTGTGTGTGTGTGTGTGTGTGTGTGTGTGTGTGTGTGTGTGTGTGTGTGTGTGTTTGTGTGTGTGTGTGTGCTTGCATGCATGCCTGCGTACGTGCGTGTGTAAAGAGAGTCTGTCGTGCCTGTATTAGAGTGTGTGTGTGTGTGTGTGTGTGTGTGTGTGTGTGTGTGTGTGTATATTAGTGTGTGTGTGTGCATGGGTATTGTGTACGTGTATCTGTGCGTGTGCATGGTTGCATTGCTGTGTATCGCTCCCTGTGTGTGTTTTACTGGCAGCTCAGCTCAGGACAGGAAGGGGCTCAGACAGGCCTGGGTCTCATCTTGGGCTCCACCTGAGGACGCCGGGAGACACGGAGCAAGAGGCCGAGCAGCACTGGCTTCTTATATACAGCCATTGGACACACTTCAAAGGCCGGCTTTGGGCGCGTCAAAGAGCAAAGTGTGTGCGTGTATCTCTCTTCTTCTCGTGTGTGTGTGTGTGTGTGTGTGTGTGTGTGTGTGTGTGTGTGTGTGTGTGTGTGTGTGTGTGTGTGTGTGTGTGTGTGTGTGTGTGTGTGTGTGTGTGTGTGTGTGTGTGTGTGTGTGTGTGTGTGTGTGTGTGTGTGTGTGTGTGTGAGAGAGAGAGAGTGTGTGTGTGTGTGTGTGTGTGTGTGTGTGTGTGTGTGTGTGTGTGTGTGTGTGTGTGTGTGTGTGTGTGTGTGTGTGTGTCTGTGTCTGTGTCTGTGTCTGTGTCTGTGTCTGTGTCTGTGTCTGTGTCTGTCTGTCTGTCTGTCTGTCTGTCTGTCTGTCTGTCTGTCTCGTGGGTGGGTGTCTGTTTCCGTGCACGTGCGCGTGCGTCTGTGCGTGTGCGTGTGTGAGTGTGTCTGCCAGAGGCTCTCTGCTTTCCTCACTTTGTATGAATGACAATGCACAGCATGATATGGAAACCACACAAGTTTAAAAAGGCAACTGTGTAAACAGAGACGTGGAGAAAAGAGAATGGAGATGCTTGTGTGTGCGCATAATGCACAGACACACACACACATAGACAGACACACACAATATTCCCCCTCTCTCTCACACGCACACACATGTCTCTACCTTCTCTTACTCCAAGACACGCATGCACGCACACACACACAAACACTCACACAGCAGACATGCACATATTGAACTCACACAAACAGACACAGACACACAAAGTAAGCTTCGGGTCATTGTCAAATTCTCTTGGAGTGCAGAAGTGGTATCTCTGGCATCTTAAATGGTCTGCCATATAAAAGTGCTCAAGAGGGTTGTGCGTGGCCTTGGGCAGAGACAAAGACTCCAGTGTGAGTCATTCCAGCCGAGGAGCACTTGGAACATGCGCCAAAAAAACACTGGGCATCATTAAAATGATCCCTTTCTCGCCTTCTCCCCTTCTCTGCCTTCCGCACTTTTCTTTCTTACTCACACATACAGTTGTTCTCCATCGCTGTCTGTCTGTCTGTCTGTTTGTCAGTCTGTCTTTCTGTTTTGTTTGCATTTTTGTGTATCTGTCTTTGTGTGTGCCTGTCTGCCTACTTGTCTACCTGCTTGCCGGTTTGCCTGCCTGCCTGTCTGCCTATCTGTCTTCCTGCCAGTCTGCCTGCCTGTCTCTGCCTGCCTGCCTGTCTGCCTGCATGTCTACCTGTCTGTCTGCTTGCCTGCCTGCCAGTCTGCCTGTCTATCTGTCTGCCTGTCTGCCTGCCTGCCTCTCTGTCTGTCTGTCTACACAAACTCTCTCACTCTCTTTCTCACCATCTCATTGTAGCAGGTCATGTCATGAGGCATGGATAAGGACTTTGCAGACTGCAGAGTACCGTATTTGTCTTTCATCTGAGGTGAAAAAGCTGTGAATCAGCTCAAGGCTTGAGCATATCGTCCTCCCAGACTTGCTGATCTGAATGGAAGACATGAGGAGTCGTGACGCACCACACAATGAGGAGAGGCTGACGGCAGGCTGAGGATACTGTGCAGAGCAGTGTCTAAGCAACAGTATGTACAATTTCAGGGTTAACAAATATCATCTTAATTAAAGGGACACAAAGAAGGATTTTCAAGTTAATTAATTACCTTCATGAGTCAGCCGATGCTTACTAAAATGAGTCATCTACAGGCGGTCTGTGAATCTCCCTGAATCTCCAGCTTTCGTGATCTGCTATACGAAAATGACGCTTGTAACTTTTGACTGATGTACCCAAAGAAACGACACGAAGAAAGAAAAAACTTGCCATAAGATCATATGACTATATACCACAGTATTCATATTCACTTTTGTATCAACTGTTAGGTACTCTGAGATGAAAAGCATTCAAACCGTGAGGGGAGGATTTTCTTTTTTCGCTGACAGTGAACCGATTTTCAGACAGGTATGTTGCTGGGCGTCATGAAAACTATATAATGCTGATCCACAGAGCATTGTAACAACAACAAAACGTAGCACTCCATGATCTTATTCTTATGAGTTATAGACATGCCATAGCATAGATATCAGCAGTCTGAATAAGCTGCATTTGTACAAAGAGGGTGTTGTGAGGTAGTGGTGTCAACAATGATTGATTCGGCGATGCAATCCAATGCGGGGCATGGACGATCCATGCCATACTTCCATGGATATTTCGGGAGCAAATGAATGTTAAATTAAATAAAAGCACTTCAAAACATTGCAAGACTGATACAGACTAATACAGAAAACAGCCTATAAATTGTTGCTCAGTATCTGACTACTTGTATTGCCTCATCATGGCTGATTAAACATTTGTTTTGCGTTCAGTAGAAATGTAATGCATTGCAATGCATTGTAGAATTGAATCGGATTGGATCTAATAGAATTGAATCAAATCGTATCTACTACCTTCCGAATCGTGATCGAATCGGATCGTGAGGGCAGTGCTGATCCACACCACTATTGTGAGGTGTTGAGTGGTGTTTGTGGCAGCCGTGACCATAGTGGTTAAGGAGATGGTCTTTAGATCAGAGGGTTGCAGGCGGGCTGAATCGAGCTGACCGGGTGTTTCACAGCCTATTACCCAGAATCTGCGTCAGCTCATCCTCAACATTGAATCAAGAAATAATCATGGCGGCCACCAGATCAAATCTCTTGGAATCCTGTTTAGTTTGACACCGTATTACTGTGATATAAAAATCGAAGGCAGAAATCAACATTGTAGTAACCAAATATGATTACATTACATTATATTACATTGCATTTGGCAGACGCTTTATAACCAAAGCGACTTTCAAAAGAGGACATAATCAAGCCAACATCACAAGCAAATACAAAGTGCACAGGAGATATACAGAACAACAAGTGCAGTTGCACATAGGGGTTAGGTTTTTTTTTTAGAGTAAATAACGAGTACACACACACACAAACACACACAAACTAAACTAAACTAAACATCATATCAGGAGTCTGCCCTGGGAAGGCCAGTTCAAGCATTAGTCTAGTAGATACTCTCGAAAGAGGAAGGTGTTTAGTTGTTTCTTGAAGGCTGCAAGAGATGTGCTTAGTATTGCTGCCTCTGGGAGACCGTTCCACCACTTGGGTACCACAACGGAGAACAATCTTGACTGGGAGTACCTAGAGCGACTGGATGGCAGAGCCATACATGATGTCGCTGAAACTATTTATAACCTACTTCAATAGATGAGATATCTGTCGGCCCTACGTTAAGTAAATTAGTCTACATAAAGTAATGCTATGTGACAATGCAAAACACGCAAGTCCAACCATACTCCATGGTTAGTAATGGAAAGTACCACTCAGTACCACTCAGCCCGACATGACCCGGCACAGCACAGCCGGGTTGTATGTGGAAAAAGCGGCAAGTCACTTTGGATAAAAGCGTCGGCTAAGTGTAATGTAATGTGTCAGAGTGGGCACCAACACTGGGTATCTATTGCGTGACAGCAGGGTGTATGAGGCGTCCTGCCAGTTCTAGTTGCGTTGGTGTCGGTTGGTAGGTACAGTGCAATATTTTTCTGGGGTGGGGTGGGGTAAGTGGGAACAAATTATTCATGGTGTGTGTGTGTGTGTGTGTGTGTGTGTGTGTGTGTGTGTGTGTGTGTGTGTGTGTGTGTGTGTGTGTGTGTGTGTGTGTGTGTGTGTGTGTGTGTGTGTGTGTGTGTGTGTGTGTGTGTGTGTGTGTGTGTGTGTGTGTGTGTGTGTAAACTATTGTATGTGTAGTTGCTTACACAGTACCTGAGGTAAGGGCCATTAGTGTGACTCCAGGTAATTGCATTTCCCTAATGAATCTTTTATTTGGGATCGACGGTAGGTTGCTGCTGTTCCTGAGTACTAAAGGATAACTGGAAGATGGCAGTGCAGAGAGAAGTGGTACACGTGTGCAGGGGAGAGAGGCATAATCACATGTACATGTACAGTACATCAACCACTCATACGCTACGTGCCACTGTACTTCAAAGAGCCATGCCAGCAGCGATACAGCAATGTGTGTGTATGTGTGTGTGTATGCGCGTGTGTCTTCAGGGTTTTGTGTGTGTGATTCAGCGTGAGTGACGGGCTACAATATGAAGAGCTCTTTTCCAAAATGAGATATATCCATTTTATAGAATGTTGGGAAATTGACATATTTGTATTGGGCTTTCCATTGAATTGCATTGCAAAATGCATTTTATAGAGGTTTAAAAAGTGTGTTCTGAAAACATTTGAAAGGCAAGAATTCACACATAGATTATAGGACTTCTTAGCAGTCAATTCAATATTAAAATGCAAAAAGTCAAAAATGGTGTATATAGCGTTTTGGAAAAGAGCTCTTCATATTATACCTGTCTGTATAATAATACTGTTTGTGGCTCCAATGTTATATCTGTCTCTTTCTGTCTGTCTGTCTGTCTGTCTGTCTGTCTGTCTGTCTGTCTGTCTGTCTGCCTCTCTCTCTCTCTCTCTCTCTCTCTCTCTCTCTCTCTCTCTCTCTCTCTCTCTCTCTCTCTCTCTCTCTCTCTCTCTGTGTGTGTGTGTGTGTGTGAGCGTTTGTGCGTGCGTGTATGTATATGCGTGTGTGTGTGTGTGTGCGTGCGAGCGTGTGCATGTGTGTGTGTACAGTATGTGTTGGTGTGCATGTGCGTTTGCATACCACAGATTTGTCTAGAGGGGCACCGCACTTCAAGAGCTTGCTGGAGATGAGAGCGCCTACAGTACATGAGAAGGAACAGGCTGCACCCGTAGCATAGCGGGAGAGGATAACATGCAAGGAGGAGAATAATCTTGTTTACCAGATACACTTTAATAAATGTTTTTCCACATCAGGAAAAAGAAAACAGCTGATAAATAAGAAATGTGTTGTAGACTCAAACACACATTAAGATTTTATTATGTCATATGTTGCTGATTTTGCTTAAACACATACTGTATATACACAATAAGCATCATTATTATTTGGTAGGTGTTTCAGAATCAGATGATGTAAGTGATTCAGAGAGTCAAATCTCTGAGCTTATTAACAGTTTATTAATATACGCAGTGACTAAATATCTGCACAGTCTGTCTGAGCTAATGAACCAATACACTTTGCATAAATGACAGCGCTCTCTTCCCCCACATGACACGATTCATAATTTAACATCTCATAAGAGACACTTACATGTTTGATCATCGCCTTACATAACTCTGCCAGAGGTTTGATGATTGTCTCGGGGAGATCTCTTATTCCCACCACGGGTTCAAATAAACAGAGATTAAAGAGACACATCTTATTCCACACTCACGACACAGAGAGGACTACAGTACAAAACAGATGCAAGACTGTTGTGTGTAACACATTTTATGGTTCCTCTTTTTGAGTACGGCTTGACTACAGTTTTTTTTATCTACAGTATCAACCTGTTACTGTATACTTACACTGTTATGTAATATTATGTAATATTATATAGGTCTAATGTACGTATGGTGGCATTGAATTTGAGACGCTCTTTGGTGGCCGGGTGTTGCAAAACACACAGAAACGCCACCACAAATACAAACGGAAAATGACGGACGGTTGGCTGACCCGTCGGTTGGTAACCAGTTTG
The DNA here is from genome assembly GCF_034702125.1 of Engraulis encrasicolus. Classification (NCBI taxonomy): domain Eukaryota; kingdom Metazoa; phylum Chordata; class Actinopteri; order Clupeiformes; family Engraulidae; genus Engraulis; species Engraulis encrasicolus. Next base: position 55,981,481 of record NC_085863.1, read on the forward strand.
CTTTTAGGAGGGTTCGCCAAAGTCGTTGTCGTGCTGTTGTCGTGCTGTTGTCGTGCTGTTGTCGTGTCGTTGTCATGTTGACCTTGTTGTGAAGCACATTGAAGTGCCTCTATTAATGAAATGTGCTGCAGAATTAAACTTGCCTGGTCTTGCCTTGCCTTACCTTATCTAATCAGCAGGTGTCTAGCCATGTAATGGTCCTCGCAAGTAATTTATTTCTTCTGTAATTTAGGCATCGCACTGTGTAGACAGCCAAACAGCCAGCCATGATGGAATATGACTAGGCTGTTTACAGAGGACACCATGCTTTGATAAAGCTGGTTGAATAACCCAATACATTACTGCATGCATGACACAGAGATAAAAATGTATTTTATCGCCTCCTCATGCATTTGGTAATGTGACCTCAGTTGGGTTTTTTTTATCAGCAGATGATGTCCTTTGGAAACAGTCATGATATGTATCCTTTCCCTCCCTTAGACCGGCTTTGGTGGCTATGCTGGCTATCACGACTTCAAAGCTCTGCAAGAATTTGTTCTGGCCTACTTGCGTTGTCCAACCAAGTTCTCCACTCTGAGAGAGATGCAGAGGGTGTGTGTCTACAGTAATTCCAGTTAATGAAATCCCTCGTATGCTACTGGTTGAAGCTACAGCCGATAAGACTATCCACTCCTTCACTTATCCGTTTACCGAACTTGTGTGTTATTGCCTTAAACAGGCCCCATCGAGAGATTGTAAGTATTCAAAATTGATTGGTCCCCTATCTCAAAAGAATTTGAAATGTTTTGAAAATGTGTGGCCAGAATAAACTTTGTACAGTTAGTACGTGTGGGCCCATAGCTCCTTATCAGTACAGTTTGAAGGGGAGAATAAATAGAGTGCTGCATTGTTGGAGGAAGTAGCATATCACTGGCCTAGTAAACAAGGTGATGATGGCAGAAACTATATTTGCCTGGCAAGATGGTCTACCGCAGTGCCACTCTATAGGGGAAGATCCACAGGACACAAAACAAAGCACTGTCTTTTTGTCTGTCTTTTTTTCAGTTTGAAGTCATTTAGAAGACTTATCACGGTAACGACAAGGCTGTGGTTGCCTATCATGTGCAGATAAATTGTTTGTGGTCATCGGTGAGGTGCCAGATTATACTTTTCATGTCATAGTCCGACTTGCCAAGATAGCGTATCGCTACATTGTTGTAGTGAAACCCACAGACTGCTGGGAATGTATGTGCTAAGATTCCATTTCCTCTCGTGGAAATACATGCCTGAACTCCCTCTTTGCAAAAAAAAAAGAATAATAATAATAATTAAAAAAAAAAAGATCCCCTCTTTGTCTATCAGACAGTCCAAGCCTCCAAAGTGAGCCATGCACACACATAAAGGCACGGTGAGACACAGACACACACACACACACACACCCACAGCTGGCTGCACACACCGCATTGTGAATAATTGAGAGCATAAGTACTCCCTGGACCAGCTCAGATACTTTAAAGAGTGCTGTTTTAAGCAGCATGCCACCCCCAGCCCCCTAAAAAAAGTTTTAGGGCTGACTCAGAAATGTCATGTCTGATGTCACGGCACATGCAGTATTAACTAACGCGGCACAGCACAGCACAGCATAGCGCAGCGCAGGTATACTCTCTCTCCCAGGACTCTGTCGCAGTCCAGCCCCTGAAGCAGGTGTTCTAGTTCCGTCACTCAGTGTTCCATTGTACCGCACACGGCCAGCTTAATGTAGGACTAGTTGGACGTCACAGAAGACTATTGCAGCTAATACCCTTTTAAATAATATCTTAAAATCTACACTCAGCAATGGAATGCAGTAGATTTCAGCAGCAGAAGATGAAGTATCACGAAAGGTTCAAACGCTTCACAGCATGTATGAAGTATCTAGAACAAGACATTAAAGAAACAAAAGGCGTTTAACCTTAAATACGTGCATTTCCCTCCTATGATGATGAGAGGTGAACACACAGTCAATTTTATGGGAGGAAAAATGAACTCTGTGGTATAGCCTAGCGTCAAATACAGGTCTCTAAAGTCTTGAACTTAACCCTCTTCTATAGAGTTGATCGTTCCTTCTCTGTAAGTGTAGTGTGGGAATTAACATTTCAAAATGGACTGCAACGTGTGTGCAGGGGCGGCTGTGCCTGTGCCAACCTCTACTGTAGGCCTACCTCAGGTGGATTCCCTTGGGACTGCGAAGGCCAGACTCACAAGCTGCTGGCTTCCTCTAATTTACACAAACGCTGCCGTGTGCCAATGTCTGTCTTACAGTACACTGATGCTAGTGGCAGCATAGGACACCATTGTTATTACTCTAAGTCGTCATTTCAGGCGCTCGCAAACATATTCAAAGCAAAGGGGGGAAATACGGAAGAGGCTAGCAAGAAGATCTAGCCGTCTCATTGTTAATATATGAGCAGGTTTCAAAGGACTTGACAGATCCCTGCTTGAACTAACACATGAGCTCTCCAGAGAGAGAGAGAGAGAGAGAGAGAGAGAGAGAGAGAGAGAGAGAGAGAGAGAGAGAGAGAGAGAGAGAGAGAGAGAGAAAGAGGCAGAGACAGAGACAGAGACAGAGACAGAGACACAATTTGTCTCCCTTTTTATCTGCTAAAAAGTGACATATGAGGACATGAGAGGAGACAAGTTGTCTATGAAGATTCTTATTCATCTAGGTCATGTAATCCAAAGAGTTTAAACTCTGGGTGAGAGAAGAAAGAAGGAGAGAGAAGACCAGGAGTGAAGAGATACTTTCTTGCTACTTCTTGCTACAGTATTTCAGCCCTGAAAAAACGGCACATGCCGTTCCCATCCTGCACTGAGAAGACCAGAATGATGTGAAGGAAGACTTTTTGAGGAACATTGTGTACACATGTAATGTTTCTAATGAATGTGTATGTCCGTTCCCATTCTATTGACCCATTTAGAAGTGATGTTGTCATTGACTGCGCGTGCATTGTTGGCTCAAACACACAAACAAACACAGACAGTGCAGACCCTAAAGAGAGAAGACTTGCCGTCCTGAAGCTTGTACAGTTGTAACAAATAGATATCCTAAATCCACTTGTTACTCTATTCAGACTGGGAACAGGCTGTTCCAGAAGCATAGTGGTTACAATAAATTAAACATACTGACTGGATTGAGGACACCTTTAAAAAAGCCTGTGCCCGAATGTCAGAAGTTATCTTGACCGTCCATTTTCTCATTCGAAAAAAAACCACCTGACTAGTTTCTTTACAAATGTGTGGTACATGGTCAATTCTGCTCCAACAATGCGCACGCAGACCAATTACATCACATCTGTGTACAAACAGTAAAGAGGTCTATGTGGGTTACACATACAGTAACTTTTAGCACTAATACTACATTTTCAAATGTGTACAGTGGTGTCTGCTCGTGGAAAGGTGGCGCAGCTGTAAATCTCAGCTGTAACGGTAGGGCTACAAACACACATACATACACACAATACAGTTTTCTGTACTGTAGAAAAGCAGTAGGCCTATATTATCCATGCTCACAATCTGAAACAGAAAGTTAAGGTAATGAAAGGAAGATTGGCAATGCAACTCAGACATGGATGTTAAAATTTGATTTAGAAAGGTGCAAGAGTAACGTTTCGACATGCCCTCTTCATCAAAATATCTGTTGAGACTCAGCTGTGACTCTGGTGAGAACGGCATATCTACAAACATTGGTCCTGCACCTTTCTTTCTTTTTTGGGGGGGATTTTTGCCTTTATTTGTGTGACAGGACAGTGAAGATATAGACAGGAACAAGAAGTGAGTGGGAGAGAGAGACAGCGAAGGGCCGGCAAAGGACCCGGGCCGGAATCGAACCCGGGTCGCCGGTGTAGTGGCCTAGTGCCCTACAGTTAGTGCCGGTCCTGCACCTTTCTACTCAAAATTGACACATCAATGTCTGAGGTGCTCCAGTGATATCCTCCTTTCGATGCAGTTTTATGCACAATAGTTGTTTGGCCACTTACACTTTGTCGGTGTATGCGGGCGGTGGGGCTCTCCTGGCCATGAGGAGGACGATGGTGAAGATGGTGATGAGGAAGAGGGCCAGGATGGCTCCCATGATGCTCCCCGCCACCGCCATGGCCGACGTCCGCCGCTGCTGTGACATCTCTGCAAGGGGGAACATCCAGGAAACACGGGTGAGAATTACCATGGTGATATTATTATGGTGATACGACACTATGGAGAACATGCTTTTAAGGGGAAACATCCACGAAACGTGCACAAACATGGGTGAGAATGAGTGTGATTATAGTGATACTGCTCTAGCCTCGCAAGCCATCCTACGTACTTCCGCCAAAGGATTGGCTCCACTATGGTAGTCTGGCCGTGCTTCTCTGTGGAGTGCCTGGAGCAGTAGGATTTTGATCGCAACGCCCCCTCAGAAAACAGCCAATAAGCCACGTGGGGGCGAAAGGGAGAGGACGTTCTTGACAATGACGTACACATCTGTGCCAGAGCCATTGGTCTGCGCTATGTTGTTGTTGAGTAACTGCCGGCGATTGGGTGAGAGGTACGAAATACAAAATGAAATGGTAGTATTATGGGATGGTCAGGACCAGGCTGATACTGCTCTATGGAGAAGAACATGTTTGTGGAAAAAAACTACTGCAGCAGGTCAATTGTGTAATTAGTATGTGTGTGTGCGTGTGTGTGTGTGTGTGTGTGTGTGTGTGTGTGTGTGTGTGTGTGTGTGTGTGTGTGTGTGTGTGTGTGTGTGTGTGTGTGTGTGTGTGTGTGTGTGTGTGTGTGTGTGTGTGTGTGTGCGTGTTCCTGTAATTTTGGTGTATACTGCACAGGTCACAAATGTCCCCATTAAGATGTAATGATCATGGCTAAGGGAGGTCCTTTGCTGCAGGGACATCTCGCATGGAGAATATGGAGGACACACTGGTGAGAAAGAATAAACCAGAGTCTACACTCTTTTGCAGTCTTCATATTGGCTACACAGATGGCTGACAGGCACGCAGCAGATTTTGTAGAAATAATTATGCTAAAATGTGAGAGCTGGTTCTTCTTCAGTCCTGTAGGATGTCTTCAAAGGTCATGGAGGAACCCGGTGAGATCTCTACAGTAGGGCCTAAAGAGACGGTAATGAGAGGTTCCTCGATCACTCCTGAGACATGTGATTTATGAGGATGAGAAACTGGTGAGAATGACCAAGATTACGGTGGTAATGCACCATGCAGACCATGCTCATGCTGCTATACGTACTTTGATGTTATCATATTGCTGCTATGTTATGTTAATGGAACATATTCTCTATCTATGTATATATACAATGTATATATACAGTATGTGTGTACAGTATACTGTAATATATATAGGGCAGTCATGGATAAGCAGTTAGGGTGTCAGACTTGTAGCCCAAAGGGCCCGCCTGGCTGGCGGGGAGAGTAATAAACCAGTGCTCTTCCCCATCCTCCTCCATGACAGAGGTATCCTAAGCATGGTATCGTCCCGCTATTTGTTGCCTCTTGCATAGGTGAGGCATAAATGCAATTATAATGACCAAGTACTAATTTGTTATATCTCTCAGTAATGTCATAGCAATGTTGTCATGATGTAGATGGGTCTTTTCAGCAAGGAGCGAACAGCAGGCCCATCTGCACAAAGCAACAAAAATGGAAATTGAAATTGAATTGAAAAGAATCTGCACAAAGAGGCAACAAAAAATGGGAATTGGAATTGAACTGAAAAGAATATACTATGAACGTGAGAGGTGATAGTCCTATGTACTCTCCATGCGGTGTGGGCTACACAGATTATGACGCTGGGTATAGTAGTCAGCAAGCACAAAACGCACACCACAGTCCTGACAGCTGCTGACAGGAAAACAAGAAAGAGTGATGAATAAAGGAGCAAAAGGACACAGAGAAATGGAGAAGAAAGCGGAAAGATTCGAGAGATATATACTGAACACTACACATAAAAGAGACCATGAAAGAAATGAATATGTGTGTGTGTGGGGGGGTGTGAAAGGGGTGATAGATGGGGGCCAGAGGGTAGTGTGTGTGTGTGTGTGTGTGTGTGTGTGTGTGTGTGTGTGTGTGTGTGTGCGTGCATGTGTGCGTGCGTGTGGGGGGAGAGAGAGAGAAATGGAGAGGATAGGAGAGACGAGAGGAGAGGAGAGCAGACGAGAGGAGAGGAGAGGAGAGGAGAGGAGAGGAGAGGAGAGGAGAGGAGTAGAGAGGAGAGTAGTGGAGTGGAGAGGAGAGGAGTATAGTGGAGAGGAGAGGAGAGGAGTGG
>NC_085863.1:55992759-56057759 GCF_034702125.1 Engraulis encrasicolus
AGGCTACGGTGTACTCCACATGAAAAAAGGGGGACTTGCAGGGATCAGGTGAGTTCCAGCCCTTCCAACTGAGGTGTCAAATTGTCACTTTACAACCTTATGCTCAGTCACCCATGGCCATAGCAGTGCCTGAGACAACTCAGATAAACAAGAGAGAGATTCAAAACTCAGTATATGTGGAATGGAACTTTGAGAATGCATTCCATAGAACTTAACAATAGGTTCCATAGAACACTAGATTAACAATGGGCTCCCTGCCACTGGTTTTGGTTGTTTTGAGGGCAACAGGGGGCTGACTGGGCGGAGACGAGTGCGTGTCAGAGTTGGGTTTCACTTGCACATGGCAAAGTACCCCATTCTCCTAATTACACTGAAACTCGGCCCTGCATCGAAACTCCACAGGCCACTGAAGGCGCAAATACAATGGATTGATGTGTGCACAGAGTTAGACCGATACTGTAGTTACAGGAAGTAACGTCAACATAATCTAGCTGATATAGCTATACACGTACAGTGCGTACTGGTAAGTGAAGCTGTTTCTCAGACCAAAAGCTATAACAAATGGCCCTGCCGTGGCATAATGGTAAGGCACTGGGTTGCTACACCGGCGACCGGGGTTCAATTCCGGCATGGGTCATTTGCCGAATCATCCCCATCTCTCTCTTCCTGCTCATTTCCTGTCCCTCTGGTCCTGTCACAAAGCCCCCAAAAATATATTTAAAAAACGATTACAAACCAGTCAAACCCTTTCATCTTCATCGATGTCTAAAAAAAAAAAACTATTTGTGTAACTTGCAACAGACGGAAGGGCAAAGCAAGCCAGTGGTGAATTAGGGACATGACAACAGCGGGGGCAAAGGTTAAGCATCGTGGACCTGGGGCCTCAGCCTTAACCAGAGAGGCAGCTGCACGGAGGATCAGGGGGAGAACGACAAGACAAACAGCACATGGGCTTTGGAAGTCTGGGTGGTCCATCATCTTATAGACAGGACGTTTTGCACTGTTAATGCAACACTTTGAGACACATTATCACTCTGCGAGATGGCCATATTGTTAAAATGTTGCGTTAACATTGCATAATTTACCAAGTGTGCAAGGACACGTCTCTGAGTGAGCTGTGCGACTGGTCAGCAGATCAGGTGCATTTACCCAATCAGTGTCATTCATTCATTCATCACCTGACCATGATGTCATTAGAGTGACACTGTTGAGACTTCAATTGAATTTAACTTTCAATTATACCCATGTTGTTCACCATTCAACACAAGCAGATGGTCAAGTTGTCATGTTAACAGCAGAGGAGCCACGTTGATAGACTATATCAGTGTTTCTCAACCTTTTTTTAGGCGAGGCACCCTTTCAATTCATGAGAAATTTCAAGGCACCCCAAACTAACAAGCCGTAACATGGCATCGCATCCGATACCACACAAGCTTAGAAAACACATACATTTGGAGACGTCACACAACCTACATTCGAAGTTGCAGCTTACTGGGGCGACCTAAATTTACCTTATTGTGCGTAAATGGCAGACGAAAGATTCCACTGACTAAGCATTAATTTATTAATTTAGACAAATATATATTAATTCACACAATTTATCAGTCACGTTCCCGCTGCACCCCTGAGGGGGGCTTGCGGCACCCTGGTTGAGAAACACTGTACTATATCATAGGATCCTACGTGGGCTTTACCTACTTTAGTAAGAACAATCACAGACAGCAACCTGCACTTTTTAGTGCTTTGGTTAGTTTTGTACATGAGGACTCAGAGTTGTATACGTATATGCAGAGGTAACAACAAAATAGTAAAGGACAAGCAGAGGGCAAGAGTTGTGAGGATGAGAGATTCACGTCCATAGCTCAGAGTGCAAACCTGGGCTGAAAGCAGCCGTCATAATAACAGGTATTTCAGACAGAAACTGGTGATGGATTTCACAGCCGCCCGCCGCGATCCATCACTCGGCGGTGATGTGTCCATTTCAAACCGGTCGAATTCCAAATGGGCCACATCACCTTCAAGCGCTCTCTCTCTCTCTCTCTCTCTCTCTCTCTCTCTCTCTCTCTCTCTCTCTCACACACACACACACACACATTTCCTCTGACCCCATTCCTGAGGTGTCCTCCGTGTATCTGTATGTCCCACCCCCCTATTTATTCATCCTCATATTCCATGCCGTTTCCCTCATCACTTCTTTAATGTTGATACTGTTGGATCTTTCCATAAAGTGTGTATAAGAGAGACCCAGGGAGACAAAACATAGTGAAGTAGTTCCAAAAAAGAATGAGAGACACAAAGAAGAAGAATAAAAGAAAGCCCAAGAGATGGAGTGTTGGAAGTGGAAGTGGAAGGAGAGAGAGAGAGAGAGAGAGAGAGAGAGAGAGAGAGAGAGAGAGAGAGAGAGAGAGAGAGAGAGAGAGAGAGAGAGAGAATACGTGCAGCCAGGTATGATGGTCTCGGGGGAATCAGCCGTCACTAGCCCGAGGAGAGTCTGTTGCCATGGGGATGGCCGGGAGGTGGGGGCGGGGCTTGAGCCCATACTGACAGCAATGATTGGAGCAGCAGACCACTTTACTTTAGCAGTTTCACACCGACACACAAGCTTACAATCTCCCAGAGGAGAACAAAGAGGATCCACCACACTGCCGCTGTTGAAGACAGACAGACAATTACCTCATTCTAACAGAAAAAAAGTTCAGGCTGAAAAAAAATAAGGGGTGTGAGGGGGGAAAAATAAAACAGAAAGAAAGAAAAGAGGCGGTGACTGAGTCTATCCTTACTTAACCCATTAAGACCTGTAAACACATTTCAGCAACACAACCTTTGACCGGCTGCACCATCTTTAACCGTGCTGACAATTCTGTTAAATTTCTCGTTAGGTCTTAATGGATTGATGAACATCCCACTTTTCAGCATCGTTCCCACCGTTTAGCTGTGCATGTGTTCTTTTTGTGTGGCTTTGCGGTTAAATACAAGTGGCAGGTGCTCTAATCGCACAACAAAAAGCCTGTCTGCTGCCTCAGCCCCTCGTGTCAGAAGGGTGTTCAACTGAGTGAGGAGTGCACAGCTTCACTTCAAGCCTGAAAGCCAAGAAAAAAGCTGTCAGAGGCAGTTACAAGGTGTGCTGGAGACGCGCTGCTGACAAGACGACTGTTAAGAGGAAGACAGATCCCCCCCCAAAAGCCGACAGTTAAGAACACCCGGAGGGGAGCAGAACCAACAGACAACCACTTGCACACCATTTTCTTTCATTTTCACCCACAATATTCCCTCACTCTCTCACACATGCACACGCACACGCACACGCACATACACACACACCTTACTCCATCTCACAGCATTGTGAAGTTACATTCTTTCCATCTCTCTCACACACACAAAGTACAGCTGGGAAACGTTTCACAAAAGGTGCTTTATTCAAATAATGTACTTGATTTTTTTTCTTAAACAAACATTTGTCTTTCATACAGCATCATACTTTTCATCTCGTGATTAATCTCCTCAGAGAGTGGGTCTCACTAAACAAAATAAACAAACGTAAACGGAAAAATACCGACTGTGATCAGCTGCAGTGTGGCTGTGTTGGGAGTGCCTAGATCAAAGTGTGTGACTAGTTCGAAACACACATTCACTATACATTCAGGTGAGGTGGATGTACCGTGCTTCACATCAATTCTGAAGCGCTCTTTTTTAGAAGAAGAAAAATAACCAAAAGACAAAAAAAGAACACTACCACATGAATATCACTGCCTATAACCAGTCGTATATACACATCATTCAGACCCAAAACAAAGTCTGTTTAAACTTCGCTCTTTAATTGAAAATACCTTTGCCATGATCCCTTGGCAGTTATAATGTAGTGTCGTTACACAGTTCAAATCAAGTTTACACTTCTGCTTGTTTTGCAACTCTGGTGTCACAAATGTCATGCGAAATCTCAGCAAATAAACAATCAAACAAACAAAAAACTGTAAATCAATTGATCAAGAATTCATTCAGGACTACACACCTGGGACTGCAGTTTGAGAGGCAAACAAGAATGGACCTGGCATAGCCGCCAATAATTTTGTATCGTCATCATGATTTCAAACACATTTTTTACACTTTTTTTTGTACATATCCAGGTCAAAACAAAAACGGAAAAACAGAATTATGTAAATTAATTACAAGAAAAGGCACTCTGTATCCCAAAGAAAGAAAAATCTATCAAACAATTCACAATGCGCAATATCTTCAGATTTTCAAACATGAAAAATGACAGGACAAAAAGGGCTTAGAAAAAGAATCCCGGGGGAAAAATAATTTCATGTATTGGCGAAAAAAAACAAAATAAACAAAATAAATAAATTATTGCACTGGCAAGTTACCCATACAACATTAAACCATAATACCGGATAGGTTAGCACCAACAGGGACACTAGCCTGTGCACTTACAAACACATAAAAAAAGACACACACCCACAGAAACACAGACGGCGTTCATGACATGAACAAGTTCATTCTGACACATATAAAAAACACAGAGACAAAAGGCACAAACACAACCTGGAGAGTAAAGTCTAACACGGTTCCCAAACCCTTCACAGTCGAAGGGGGAGTACGGAAGTCTGTACGACGTGGAGAGAGCGCAGAGTGCAGACTAGCATTGTAAACTACGTTTGTTCACCATCACAGAGTGCAAAGATAATAACATAACGATTGCATATAAGAGTTGACTGACAGATCAACACTTCGAAAACAGTTTAGAACATTTACACTGTTTAGATATCAAGTGTCGTGATGAGGAGTTCATCAGATTTTGCTTTCTATGGGCAAAAACACATGAACAAGGAAGGTCTGTGATGATGACAATTCGCTCAGTCTCTCTGCAGCCTTGCCACCCTCCCTTATTTGGCAACACCACAAACTAATAACAAATAAACAAGAAAAAAAATGGAACAAAACATCCATGAAACAGTGCCTCTTTTTCCATTCTGTCCTGTTCTGCTCGGTGCCTACTTTAGAGAGCATACGAGTGTGTTTTCATGGAAACCAAAAGGGCTCGAACATAATGGCGATTGGTATTTGGAGTGACTGGGTCGGCATTGAGCCGTTGGGTAGGAGCTCACGAAAGGGCACTGCGAGATGCTTTTCGGGAACACGCACTCGAGCATTCTTGAGAACAGGGTGCTTTCTTTCACTTGATAATGAAGACTAGGGCTGTGTGGCTGGCTGGCTGGCTGGCCTATGAAAAAGCTGCCCTGGGCTTGGAATGCAACTCCTGATGATGAGAGAGTGAGGGCCCAGGTAAACAAAGAGTCTGCTGACAACCAAAAAAACTGAACAAGAATACCCTCCAAGACTCGACACCCACTAGGAAAAAAAATAAACGAGCCAAAACACAAACAGAAAAAAAAACCTCCCTTCTGTGCAGGTAACCAAAAAAAAGGGACTAAGCCGACATTCTTCCTGCTAACAGATTCTGACCATCAACAGATGGTGGTTTTTTTTAGCCTACACAAAATTACGAAACAAACAAACGAAAACAAAAAACACACGACTCCGGTACATCCAATAGAAGAACAATGTGAAAGACGTACACGTCAGTGCCTAGAGAAAGTCTCCTCCTACAAAAAAGGTGGATCTACAAAAATAAGTAAATAACGAAAGTGCAATAAGCCTCGCTCCACAAGGTCTCTTCTGTGTTATGTGTGACTAATTCAACAGCCATATTATCCGCCTGGCATATCTCTTGTCCTGTCGCAGCCGGACGTACTACTCTTGATGCGAGACATACAGTCAGACATACCCACTTCCGACGCAAGTCAGATGTACCACTCCAGGCATGAGATTGTAGTCAGACGTACCACTCCCGGCGTGAGATCATGGAGCCGTCTGTGTGAGACACGTACTCGTTGTCGTAAACCTCTTCGGGGAAGTACGGGGAGCCGTTGCTGCCCACCGGGTACCTGCGAGGCCCAGGCTGGTGGTGGTTATGGTAGCTGTGGTAGGGGCTGGGCGGCTGGTTATGGTTGCCGTGGTGTTGGTGGTTGTATTGATTTTGGTAGTCGTGGTGATCTGGTGCGTAGTCGGCAGGACGACCTCCGGACAGCTCCCCTCGGAATGCCCTGCTGCTTCGCCCGTTGGGAGCGCGCTCGCGATCGAAAGCGCCCCACTCCTCGCGATCCTTATCCCGGCACGCGAACCCTCCGCTCAGGTCCTCGTCCGGAGAGCGAGCCGACTTCACCCCGCCATTCCCGGCCACCGCCCCGTACACCAGCTGCATCTCGTGGGCCGTGGAGGAGGCGTTGTTGGGGGCCTGCGGGGGCTTCTGCATGTCGTGGCCGTGGCCGCCCAGACGCTGCTTGATGTAGTAGTCCCCGCGGAAGGTGGTGCGCTGGCGCTGGTAGTACACGCCCCCCAGCACCAGGAGGAGCAGGAGGAACAGGGCACCGCCCACCGCCCCGCCCACGATGGTGCCCAGGTTGCCCTCGGCGTGGAAGGGCGCCAGCGTCGGGGAGGTGAAGATGGAGCGCTGGTTGTTGAGGGGCGGCGTGGTGTGGTTGGCAGAGTTGGGGAAGAGGGGGACATGGACGGTGGGGAAGGCGGTGGTGGTGGGGGGGTCTAATGGAGGAGAGAGAAGAAAGGAGGAGGGAGGAGGAGAGGGGAGGGGAGGGAGGGATACACAAGGGGAAGAGAGAAAGGGAGGATGGGTGGATGGATGGAGAGAGGGGAAGAGAATGGTCAATGCCAACTACAGAACTTCAGCTAATAACAGGGAACTATTTTTTTTTTACAAATGTTGACACGGAGGAATACATGAATGCTTCTAATAACAAACAGTTACACACACAGTCTACATGTACAGCACATTCAGTTCCAGGTCCAGCCAGGGAAAGAATGTATTCCTCCAGCATCAGCATGCATGGAGCTCTTACAATAACCACATGGCTTTGTGTGTGTGCGTGCGCACGCGCCTGTGTGCGTGCATGTGTGTGTGTGTGTGTGATTGTGTGCGAGACTGTGCGTGCGTGCGTGACTGTGTGAGTGAATGTGTGTGTGAAAAAGAGAAAACGAGAGTTTGTGTGCACACTCGCATGCTCGGCTATGTGTTGTGTGTTTTCGTTAAGATTGGCGTCAATGTGCGTGAAAGAGAAAGATGGATGACACGAGATTCAGTCTGGAAACCTGAAACTGCTTTAACATCCATGCAAACAAACAACATAGAGAGGGAAAAAACATGACCACTATGAAACTAATAAGGGCGTATAGTGGAACATCTTTTAACACTATAGACACATTGATGACACACACACACACACACACACACACACACAAAGAACACACACAATACACAGAAAATAAGACATGGTGGAAAACAAATGGGATGGGTGGAGGTGTGTACAGAGGATGGACACGCATAACAGAAAGGGTGGGGAACTGTGAGGAAAGCTTGGCTCCAAACACACCAGGGGAATGACTGAGGAAAGAAGGGCAAAACAAATGTGTTCCCTGAACATATGCCATTGTAACAAAAAAAAAACACCCAGTGATGTTAAAGCTTAAAACAACAACTTTGAGAAACAAAAGAATAACCTCCAGATAATTGTGATTGCAGCGCTAAAGACAAGCTTCACTGACATGCAGAATATTCTGGAATAGTCCTCCGAGCGGCATACCAGCTGCCATCTGTTCAGGAGTATCATGATGGATTGAGATCCTCTTTCGGCTGTATTTGGACTGCTCTGTTCAGTGGAGATGGACCGTGTGCCGTGTGTGCGCGGATGCATGCATGCATGCGTGTCTGCGTCGTGTGTGTGTGTGTGTGTGTATTTGTTTACTAGAAAGCTGTGTTGTGCCATTAAGCACACTCTAGGTCCCTCAGACACGTACGCACACACCTGGAACAAAAAGGTCTTTTCAGGACATGGACTGCTCTCTTCAAGTCTCTCCAAGTCTGTCTCTCGGTCTCTACCCCTCCCTCCACTCCATCTCTCTCTTTCTCTTTCTCTTGCTCTTGCTCCATCTCCTCTCTCTCTCTCTCTCTCCATCTCCATCTCCCTAACTCTGAGAGGAGGTGCATTTGAGAGTTCCTGATGGCATATGTGTATGCATAATGAAAGCGAGAGAGTAAATAAATCAGACGGCGCGGCAAAGTCAGATGATGCACCATAAAGGCAGGCAGACACAGGGCCAGTCTTCATTCTAAACGCCTCTGCCTGTCGACGGCCTAAAAAAACATTAGATACATGGGTTCATGCTTTCTTTTAATTATCATTTTTTATTCTTTGGAAATGGATTAATTGTATATGTATAAATTGAAATGGATAAATGGATATATGTATATATATATATGTATATATATATATATATTGGAAAAGAACTCCTCATGCTCATAGACCCACCAGCCCTAAATGTACAAGCAAATGATGAGGCGGTGTCCACAGGCAACGGGCATGTGCACAGGAATAGGTGGTGGAAGGGAAGGGGCAGGATGGAGGAGAGTGGCAGTGATGGGGGTTGGCTGGTTGGACGGGGAGCTACAGAGGAGAGATCAGCTGAAGGTTACAGACATGCTTGCCTTCTCTCCCCTGTCTCCTTTCGCCATCTCGCTGTCTCCATCCCTCCTCCTCCTCCTCCTCCTCCTAGATTGCCATCCCCCCAGTCACCCGTTATCTTCCACAAACACAATGCCGGAGCCGGAGCGAGACAGACAGGCAGAGAGACAGACAGGCAGAGAGACAGACAGAGAGAGAGCAGGAATATAAGGACTGCAGTGGGACTATTCTATATATATACACATGTGTACCTGTATCTGTGCGCACATATGTATGTGAATGTGTGTGTGTGTGTGTGTGTGTGTGTGTGTGTGTGTGTGTGTGTGTGTGTGTGTGTGTGTGTGTGTGTGTGTGTGTGTGTGTGTGTGTGTGTGTGTGTGTGTACATTTGTACTTGTGTCCTTGCTCCCAGAGGCACAGAGCAGGTAGACAGCTGACCTCAAAGCGGCATGGCCTGGTGTAATTGCAGTATGGGTACATGCATTTGAAGAGCTCTTTTCCAAAACACTATACATCCATTTTTTTTTTTTTTAATTAGGTGTTTTTGTTTCTCTTCAGTGTTAATATAGTTGAAATCAGTGTTTTAAATGTTTGAATTTGTTATGTAAATATCAGATCATATTAGCCCAGTCAAACATTTTCCTGATGCAGTCTTGAAATCAGATTTTACTAAATATTTATGAAACATTGTATTTAAATGCCTTTTATAGCATTTTGGAAAAGAGCTCTCCACGTGCATGCATGTGTTTAGCATGCAGAGAGAGTCACATCAGACGATGAAGAGGGAGGAAGGACATCTCAGCCACTTTTACAATTTACATTCTTCCCCCACAAACACAAACACACAGACACTTAAAGGCTTCCGATAGGCAATGGCACACCATGCTGTGAAATTGCTCTCCCAAGACGAGAAACCGGTAATGGCATTTTCACCTCAATGGACACATTAAAGTAAACATGTCATCCAAAAGCACACATTGATGCACACGATCGGCTTGCTCACGTACACACACACACACACATGTACCTCACCCCACTTGACAATCACACGAAACAAGTCACACAAAAAAACATGTACTCAAACACACACAATAAACTTTTTTTCTCCCCGTGGAGGTGGGCAAACCACAAAAGCCAGAAATAAATTAATAATGAGCGCATGGTTGAAAAGCAAGTGGTGAATGTTTCATGAATCTAGGACATCATCTCCCAAGTCAAGGTTGCTTCGGTTCCCTTCCTAACCCCCTCCCCCCTTAAAACAAAACACCCACCAAATCACCCACCCACCCGCCTCACCTCATTGCTGTGTGACAAGCTAAAGAACAAAGTGTACTCCACATGCGTGCACACACACACACGCACGCATGCTTGCTCGCTTACGCACGCACACACACACCGACACACACAAGATTCATTACTGTGCAGACAATTGGCCAGCCACATCACACCGCACCACAGGCAAGGAGACTGATGGTCCTTCCCAGTGCTCAACCCCATTCATCAGTCGTCCCACGGCTGCTCCAATAACATGGCATGAATACGTACTCCACCAGGAAGAAGGATGGGGGTACCCACTATTAGATAAGACAGCGGAGCCCTGTATGGGGATCGGCAACCCTAGTCAAAGAGAAACTCACACTGGTCGATCTCTAAGGGCTTCCGCACACTGGCTCCAACATAGTGCTGAGCACTGCTCCGCAAAAGTTCGATTCCATTGTTTTCAATAGAACCCCGCACACTGGCGCCGATGTCCGCAGACATTCGCCGATGTCGGATAGCAATTAGAGACAAGTTCTATTTTGTCGGCGCCACCCATTGCTATGTTCGTGTGAAACTGGGTTTGGGGGTCCGAATTATGTCGGAAGCAAAAGTGCGCCGCAGTGCTGTCGGAGCCAATGTGCAGCCGGCCTTACCTCCACAATATCTCAGTCATGCAACATGCAGTGCAGAGCATGCAACATGCAACAATGTGTCATAATGGCATGAAATAACCCATTTTGTCCTAAGACCTTTTTGGGAAAGGGTGCCCTCTTCCTATTAAATCCTAAATATCTCAGCCTCCGAAGCACATACAAACATGAAATGGGTTACATTTAAAAGCCAAGACCCTCCCCTTGCATTGTAATGTGTTCAGTCATCTCTACCATACCCACATACTTAATAAAACAGCTAAAATCTCAAAATCCTGAAAAACCCATATATGTGCTTCCAGGACACAATGGGATAAAGGCCAACTGTGGAATGGATCTGGCTCTCTTCGTTCCTATTGTATCTGCTGCTTATGTTTTTTGATGAGATGCATCTGTTCTATTCTACAATCTATGGATACATTGAGGGGCCGCTGTGGCGCTGTGGCTGTCCCCACCCCAGGGACCCCAGTTCGAGTCCGGCAGGGGTCATTTCCCGATCCTCCCCTGTCTCTCTGTCCCATTCGCTTCCTGTCACCATCTTCACCAATAAAGGCATGAAAGCCCCTAAAAATATATATATATATAAAAATAAAAATCTATGGATACATCAAAAGAACTGTTGCATGGATATCTTCCCTTGTCGACTGCCTGACTCTTCTACATATAAACAGGGCAATTAAAGCCCAAACCATGCTTCAGTCCTGTACAGCATGTGGAAATGTTGATAGAAAAAAAAAAGACTTCTAATAGGAAATAACTGTTGACAAGGACAACATATGAGGATGGACAATGAATGTACATGGGGAGGACTCCTGTGGGGAAATCTCTGTGTGAGTCGAAAATGAATACGGGTGCGGTGTGTGTGTGTGTGTGTGTGTGTGTCGTGTGTGTGTGTCCACAAAACAGAGGTTCCCTAAAAACGTACAGCAACGTTGTTCTTTTGCAAGAGGATCCAATATAAGACGAACCTGTATGTAGTGGGAACTCAATATGTCATTACTTGTACAAAGGAGGACCCTCAACTAGGGTGCACTCATGTCATGTGGCCTTGGAGGAGGCTGATTTAAGGGGAGCAGATGGCTGTAAATGGTGCCGTTACCGTGACAACATCTGGCCCACTAACCAAACCCAATCAACATGACAGTTTAGAGCCTACATCTGTCAATTTGACTCTTTGATTTATAAAAGAAGAAAAAGAGAGGACGACAATGGATGTAGCCCAAATATGGGCAGTGAAATGACAAAGTGACATGTTTATATATTTGGCAGAGGGACTTTTCTATTTCATCTACTTTACAACTCCAATTTTGGCTGTACTTAACAGACAGAGCTGACCACCAATACAGACTTTCTTCTGTCCACATGACGCAATATGCATACTGTATGTAACAGTGTTAATTTCGTCAACCAAGATGATGACGAAAATATTTCGTCAACGCCCCTTTTACCCTTGACGATGACGAGACGATGACGCACTAAAAATTGCCTCAAGCAAATCAAAATATGACGAAAATAAAAACATATTTTCGTCAAGGAGACTAAGACGAGACGAAATTTACAAGCCATGGACGAATGGACATTAAAAATATATAATTATTTATAATTAATTTGTAATTGTAATATAGGCCTAAGTGTCTTGAACTTCATAGGTGATTGCGCGCTCACGCTGTGTTGCCTCGCTTGTATCTGCTGGCAGCCAATGCATGGCGCGGCTCAGTCAGTAGTTCTGTAGCCTAGTAGTTCAATGAGTCCATTTAAGTTGAGTTTAGGTCCTAAAACATTTCCAGAGAAAGAGAATAGCCGACGTTGAGGGAAGTGTTCATTTTGAAACATGTTCAACAACCCTCTTATCCATGACGAAGACATGTGTTTCTGCAGTAGGTAATGACAGTCGCGCCAATCCTCCTCTGATACAGTCATTCTAAACCTCCTCGAGCTTCCACTATTCTCCTTTTCACTTAGGCTGTCTTAGCCCGGCGTTCTTTTTTTGTAATGTTTGCTATATTTGTTGTTTAACCATATGAGTAGGCAGCAAGCAAATCATGAAGGTCGGATTTGTGAATTTATTTAAATCAGTCACCGCGGGAGCGCGCGCCAGCAGGGGGAAAGTTGGCCTGTCTAAAGTAACAGAGGCACGGCTACTGTAGCCTAGTTTTGAAAAGAATCAATGGATGGGCGATCGCTAAGGAGTTTTAAACTGTTGAGATTTGAAACTTGTTCTCGTCGAGAGCAACGCTAAAAGACCCAAGGAAGTCGACAGCATTTCCGTGCGTCTTCAGCGTCTTCCTAAGTTCCAAAACTCTTTCCAGGTCATGCTTATCGAGCCTCGACACCCCCGACAAACAAAACAGCATTAGTGTTTAAATATGTGTATGTGCGTGTCCTTTCTATCGTCCAGTCTGCATACCCCTGCCTAACTATTTTTCCTGGGACTTTTGCAGGGCATACGAAGTGTGCTCGCGCAATCTATTTAAGCCTATTCCACACATGCCGCACGAGTCATTATCGTTTTCTGCTCGCATTGCCAATTGAAAACAAAAACCGCTAACTTGCATAGTCTAACATCAGCAGTATTTTATCTGACTCGTGGTCATCGGGAAGCCACTATCAGGGAGACTTCTTGAACTTCATGCAGACTTGGGATGTCTGGTCTTCCCACTGCCGGCAATCTGCAGGCTTTAAGTCCCGCGGTCAGGTGAAGAAGAGCATGTAGCTTCCTCCGTGATCAAAAACTCAAAATGAAATATAATATGCAGCAGCTTCTAATGCACGAGAGAGAGAGAGAGAGAGAGAGAGAGAGAGAGAGAGAGAGAGAGAGAGAGAGAGAGCGCAGCCTGCACCTGTATGTGTGTGTGTGTGTGTGTGTGTGTGATGCTCTTTTGCTCTATGATGTTGAAATTGATTTGGGTTTTGGTGGAAAATGACCAAGTAACAAGGTGAATATTTGCTGCAATAGGCAATATTAGTAATACTTTGTGAAATAACAATAGCCATTGTAGGTTATTTATTTTACACAATATTGACTAAAATGACAAAAAATTGAAATGTTGACTAAAATTTGAAATGTTGACTAAAATTGATTTTCGTCATTTTGACTAAGACTAAGACTAAATTGGGAAGGCAATGACTAAAATATGACTAAGACTAAAATTGATTTTCGTCATTGTGACTAAGACTAAGACTAAATAAAAAAAGCTGACGAAATTAACACTGGTATGTAACCAACTGCTCTGTTGCTTTTCCCGTAAACGAAATTGTGTTTTTTGTTCCTTTGTGTTATCCATAGTGTGGCTTAGTGGAGTGAATGTAGTTAAGTTCAACTTAATTTACAGTACCACTGTAATCCCCATCACTTGTACGGCCGAACAGTGTGGCAAGTGATGTGGTTTGATGATGCAGATTTAAGTCTTGGGATTGGAAGGTCGCAAGTTCGAATCCCACACTAGTAGGAGTAGGGATGCAAACGATTAATCGATTAATCGACTTTAATCGATCAATGCATTAATCGATTAAAAAACATTAATTGCAATTAATCGACAATTCAACTGATAAGAGACCCAGGTTAAAAATGGCATGTGAAGAGTGTGTGTGAAGAGGGCTGTGAATATTGGGAATATTTAAATCACTTTAGGATTAAAGAATTGAAATAGAATTCATTTAAATGTTGTATTTTATCTAATTTTTTTATTTAAAAAAAATGATTTAGTAGGTTTTTTTCCGAGATTTGGGGGGAAACGCCGCTTATCAATTAATCGTAAGTCGATCGATAAGGCTATCAACTAATGATTAATGAATTAATCGATAATTTGCATCCCTAAGTAGGAGTAATGTGGGTGGTTTCCTGCACACTCATCCGTGGCTGAACCGCCCTTGAGTAAGTCACTGAGCCCAACACTACTCCAGGGACTGTAACCAATACCCTGTATCTAAACATGTGCCTTTGTGGTATGGTGAGACGTGTTACATTGATGCGCAATGATAATGTGTCACCATGTGACCACCTACCATGGACGCGTACGCTGATGTCTCGGCTTCGGAAGCCGATGTTGTTGCCGACTTCACATCGGTACACGCCGGAGTCGTTCCGCTGCAGCGGCCGAGTGAAGACCAGAGAGTCGTTCACCAGCTGCACCCCTTCCGCCATCTCCCCATCCAGCCTGGTGACAAACAACACACACAGCAAGGGTCACGTGGAGAAGGGAGCAGTCTGGAGAAGTACAACCAGAGATTCTTTAAGTATATAGAGATATGCCAACATAATAGGTTTCTATGGGCACCTAATGTGACCAGGTTCCGGTCTGCCTAAAAGGGCGTGTCATAATGCTCCTAGCATTGAATAGAACAGCCTAGGTCTGCCTAAAGGGGGATTTCCCCCCCTCCCCCTTGCAATAATAGAACCCGGAAACAATGGGCCAATGGAACCTCTCTCTACTCTCTCTGGTACAACTACAAGCAGGGCCGCTGACAGCTTTGGCCATGACCAGGAGAAGAGTCAGCTGAAAGGGTCCCCCTCCCAATACAATGTAATGTAATGGGGACCCAACTCTGGGCCCCCCTCTCTCCCTGCTCCTGGGATAACTTACCCAAATGATCTCTCTCTCTGTCCTGTCCAAATTAAGGCATAACAACCCCCAAAAAATCTTTAAAACACTCCAAGGTGTTGAGTGAGAGGTCCGCACACTTGAAACCCTTCTGATTTTGTTTGTTTTATTCCATGGTAGGATTGCATTACGGCCATTTAGGTCTTCTTCCGACCAGGGATGTGCGCAGTTTTCCTATTCAAATAACTACTAGGGGCTCCCTGTTACATCAACCAGACAACATATGATCTTTGGATGAGGAGCAAAACATTTTTCAACCTCCAAGAAGTATTCTAGTTACTTACAATTAAACTCTTAGGATAACACAAGCCTGAATGAATGACAATCTTCAAACATATGACAAGAAGCCACGGAACCCATCAAAAGAGCCACCTCGATTCACAGCTCATGTTAACCAATCAAACACCAGCAGAATAAAAAAGGCAAAGAGTCTTAAGCCATATAAGGATGGGACTAGTTTTATGTGGGAGATCAGGAAGCAAGGTCAAACACACTCTTCAGATGCAGCGACACGCATTCAGACGCATTAGAATGGATCCTAACGGGTTAGTAAACCAGCAGGCAATTATTCAAATTGTTCAACCTGATCAAATGCCTCTATGGATTTGTAATAATATGCTCAAAAATCAATAATATATTGTGGCAGGCACACACACATGACGACCAGACAGCTATAATGGTGCATGAAGATTGGCCCCTCCCGCGTTCTATTAGTTTACAGAGATACAGTATTTCAATCCAGTCCGAATCGGCCATTTTTATTACCAACGTTCTGGAATAAACATTCCCCATTCCCACATTTTCCCATGTCCACACATAAAACCATCCTCGTCTGAAGAAGGCTTCATTATTTGTATCCATTTTGTATGGAGGCTGTGAAGACTCTCATTCATCCAGGTCATGTTATCGGAGGAACTAATGGTTTTTCAAGGCCAAAGAAGTAGTCCAGCTGCTTTCAACTGAACTCTCTTCTGGACATCTGTGTAGTGATTTGGTGGTTTGTTGCTCGAACCGCTAGTAAACTCAATTCTATAGTAATCCATTAAACTGCAACAGTCTCACGTTAACCAGTTGAGAGCGGGAGGGACAGAAACGACCAATTCAATTAGGCCAACACTGAAGAACCATTTATCCTCCCAGCCCTTACCCCTATCCCTTCATTCAGCTGATAGATAGGCTCTTTATTGACATTATAGAGCCAACAATGACATTCGATAATTTATGCAAAGGGGACCACCCCATTGGAAACAAGATGGAGCATCTCAAGGGGCTTGTCCTAACACAAAACATTGTCTGTTCGTGTCATTAATTCCTTCATTCATCCAACCAATTTCAGTGCTTTACGTGGTGCAGTACGCACTAGGACGAGGAGTACGGGCACTTTTCAATGTCAGCCCCTCTGGAGTACCCAGACTTGTTTTTACGCCATACTTGAGTATAATATAGATGTTATATAATAATATATAATTATAGATGTATCTGTCAACACTGGTCATGTTAAGACTGTCTACCTTGACTGACAGAGTATGTTTTCTGCACATGGTCTATCCCAACTCACAGAATGTCTTTTTGCACAATTACCTTTTTACATTTTTTACATATTACTTTTTCACATTCTTTATCTTTACTATTTTTATTTTTATTTTCCCCTCCCTGACTATTCCTGTGTTATTTGTGTCTTGAAATGTCCATGTGGGCATTCGTTTATTTGTGTATTTATGTAAGCTACTGGATACCTGAATTTCCCCCTGGGGATTAATATAGTTACTCTACTCTACTACTACTCTACTATAATGCTGAATTTCAACTATTTTAGGTGATTGTGTAGCGAAAAAACAAGCTTAGGAGCTTCATGTGGACTTTCCCCAATTTGCTTTTATGTCTTTTATGTTCTACATGGCCAGCAGCCATACATTTTCATTACAGTTTCCCTTGTTGTCAGGGCCCATAGGCCTGTGATGCCGCACCTGACCCATCTGAAGTGGTGCGCCGGAGGATTGGCCTTGGCTTGGCAGGTCAGCTGCAGCTGCTCCCGGCCCACGAACCAGTCTCCATCGTAGCCCAGCACCTTGATGTCAGGGGCGACTAGAAACCATAAGAAAGACAGAAAGAAAGACAGAAAGACAGAAAGAAAGAAAGAAAGAAAGAAAGAAAGAAAGAAAGAAAGAAAGAAAGAAAGAAAGAAAGAAAGAAAGAAAGAAAGAAAGACACACACAAGAGACACGCATTGATAAGGGTTAAAAACGCCAACCACCTTGATGCACATAGCAACTATAATGCAACACACACACATTGTATTGCCTGGCTATTTTAATATTTTGAACAGGTCTGGTGAAGACAAGGGAGCTAGTTCAGCAGCACACTTTAATGAATATGACAGCTGCACAGCTCAGCATGCAGGAGAGAAATGGACACACACACACACACACACACACACACACACACACACACACACACACACACACACACACACACACACACACACACACACACACACACACACACACACACACACACACACACACACACACACACACACACACACACACACACACACACACACACACACACACACTATCCATAAATGGATCCTTAGTTATAAATAGACAAATCATGTACAATACACATACACAAATATGCACACATGTCACAAAACACACACCAACGTTCATTGTGGACAAACACACAGTAATTACACATAGAAGTTCCATGTTTGTGCATTTCTCTCACACAAAAGACACACAAACACACACACACACACAAAGACACATGCACGCACGCACACACACGCCTGTACTCCTGACCCCTATGTCACCCCCCTCTCCTCTCCTCTCCTCTCCCCTCCCTCTGCATGGCCACTGTGTCACCCCCCTCTCTTCTCTTCTTCTCCTCTCCTCCCCTCTTCTCCTCTCCTCTCCTCCCCTCTTCCCCTCTCCTCTCCTCCCCTCTCCTCTCCTCTCCTCCCCTCTCCCCTCCCCTCCCTCCGCATGGCCACTGCTTCCTGTAAATGCGGCGAGCGGGGACGCCATGAATAATTCACACCCATGCCCTCAGAGGCACGCACACGCACACGGCACCCAGAGGAGAGGAGGAGAGGAGGAGAGGAGGAGAAGGAGATGAGGAGGAGGAGGAGGAGAGGAGCCGGGGAAAGGAGAAGAAGAGGAGAGCAGGAAAGGACATACAGCAGCGCGTACAGCAGGCAGGAGAGGAGGAGAGAGGGAAGAGAGGAGAGGAGGAGAGGAGAGGAGTTGAGATGTGAGGACGTAGAGAAAGAAAGGACAGCAGCGCAGAGAGGGAGGAGAGGAGGATGGAGGAAAGGGGGATGGAGGAGAGGGGGAGCAGAAGCCAAGGATGGAAAAGAAGATGGAAGGAGGAAGAGAAGACAGAGGGAGGAGAGGAAGACCCACACCACGGCAGAGGGAGAGGAGGATGGAACAGATGCAGAAGACAGAAGGAAGAAGAGAGGATGGAAGGAGGAAGAGAAGCCGGGGGAGGAAAACAGGAGGAAGGGGGAGAGAAAGCAGGTAATGAAAGAAAGAAACAGGAGGACGAGAGAAGCAGGTGATGAAAGAAGAGGGCAGGAGGAGGGCAGGGAAGACAGGAGGGAAGAACAGAGAAAGAAGTAGAGAAGAAGAGAGTGAAGGAGGAGAGGAGCACATTTACGAGGAGAGGGGGCAGAGAGGAAAGGAGAAGAGAAGGACAGGAGACGATAAGAGGAGGACAAGAGGAAAGAAGCACAGAGGGCAACGGAAGAGAGGGATAAAAGGAGAGCAGAGGAAAAGAGAAGAGAGGAGTTAGAGAAGAAGAGAGGGGTGAAAGGAGAGGAGAGGGAATTTAGATGAGAGGAAAGGGGAGAGGGGAGGTGAACAGTCTACGGCTTCAGATCACTCCCTCGGCGAAATGAGATGAGGCAACACACACACACACGCACACACACACACACACACACACACACACACACACACACACACACACACACACACACACACACACACACACACACACACACACACACACACACACACACACACACACACACACACACACACACACACACCTCATTACAGGGAAGCCTCAACATCACACTCCCCCACAGTAGGTAGCCTGTGCGCAGGCCTGCCGACAAGGACAAAGGGGTATGTTGCCCCGGGCCCAGGGAGATAGGGCCCCCAGAATTGGGTCCCCATTACATTGTATGCATTGAGTAGGGGGGCCTTTCACATGACTTTGTCCAGGGCCAAACCAAAGCTGTCAGCTGCATGTACGGTAGGCAACATAAGGCCAACTTAAGGCGTGTAGCTTAGCCACGGAGTAAGAAAAAGTCAAAACAGATTTTTTTTTTTGGTTGAAATTGGGACTGTTTTTCAAACAGCTCGATTAGTTGGAAATGATATGGGTGGGCCCAAGGCTTACATTTGCAATCAATTCTTCACTTAACCCATTTTAGCCTAAAGCACCAGCAAAAAATGCCTGCTGAATGCCTAAGCCCTTTTTTGGGAAAAGGTGCTCTCTGCCCATTACAATCTAAATATCTCAGCCTCCGAAGCACATAAAAACATGAAATAAGTGGCATTTAAAAAGTTAGGACACTCATTTTGCAGTTTTCATTTCATTATCGTAAGTTTTCATTTACTAGGCTGCACGCGTGTGTCCTTGTGTGCATTTGAAGATGGAGGAGTACACTGCTGTAATTTGTGCGAACAGAGAGAATGCACACTTGGGGTGTATGTGAGCATTTGTTAGTCAATGTGGGTGAGGTTGGTTAGCTGGTACAAGAGGCATGTGACCATTGGAAGGGTAATGTTGTGCATTTTCATAAGAAATGACATGAAACAAAAATGAAACATTTTTTTTCAAATAAAGAAACTCCCAATCTGGAAACAATCTTAATCTTTTCAGAGGACCTAGTCCAGTTGGTAGGTGAGTGTTGTCAAGCATACATATTAGAGATGCACAGGATCCAAGATCCGGTTCCGGATCCGGCAGGATAATAGGGTTTTTCACAGGATCCGGATTCGGCAGGATCTTAAGCAGTGGATCCGGTATCCGGCAGTTACCTAAAAATCAGGATCTGGTGCATCTCTAGCCTAGGTTTTTCAGTCAGTCTTTCACAACCCCAATTGCTGCATGGAGTGAAAGCCCTTTGGAAGCGGCCAGTGCAGGCAGTGTGGCAGTAAGCCAATGAGTCTAAAAAATAGTTTGAGCCAACGTAATAAAAAGGGCCCTTTTGTAGGATCCAGTATCTGGTTCCGGATCCGGCAGGATCTTAAGCAATGGATTCGGTATCCGGCAGGATCCTAAAAATCAGGATCCGGTGCATTTCTAATACATACACTTCCATGCATATACTTGCAGTCCAGTGTGGCATACTGCACGTGTAGTTGCATGCCCCATCTACAGCCAGCAAGAACATCAAGGACACATGACGCATGCAGATGGCAACATTCATATGAAAGACAGATCTGATCTACACTCAGCACATCTCAAAACCTCATGGCTCCGGGGGGGCGAGTGTGTGCATGCGTGCGCTTGTGTGTGTGTGTGTGTGTGTGCGTGCGTGCGTGCGTGCGTGCATGTGCCACAGAAAGTATGGGGTGGAGGAAGGGATGAGGTGCATCAAAAATAAGTGAAGGGATGAAGAGATGAAGGGAAAATAAAGAAAGACAGGATGAGACAAAGGAAGGTACGGAAGTGAAGGCAAGGGGAGGTGTATTCCTGCTGGAATTCGCCGCCTGGTTCCTTCAGAGATAGACAACTACATGCATGACTGCTCCCTCTCTCATACTACACACATGCACACGCACACACACGAGAGAGAGAGAGAGAGAGAGAGAGAGAGAGAGAGAGAGAGAGAGAGAGAGAGAGAGAGAGAGAGAGAGAGAGAGAGAGAGAGAGAGATGGAATTCTGCTACAATCTTGTTCCATCTCTGAATCTTTCATCTCAGTATGTAATGTGTAATGGCTGCAGATATTCAGAGCAGCAAAGGCTTCTGGGTAATATAATACCTCTAGCCTACATTCAGCTCCTCGTGAGGAGCACACAGTACAGTAATACTCTGATTTATCTAGGAGGGGAGGAGACCCAGATTCAGTCAAGTCAGCTGTTTTGGGGGTTAAGGGCGAGGTGAGGGAGGTGGGGCACTCTCACAGTACAAGAGCGGATAGAGGGCAAAGGTGGACAGGTGACTATTACAGACAGGCCCTCTGACATGGAGGGGGGGATGAAACGGGTCAGTTCAAGGGGCTTTCAAATGATTTTGCTCTAGGCTGGTCAAAGCAGTCACTGGCACTGTGACAGTCATAACAGAAGCTCAAATAGTGAAAAAATCAGGAACAAATAAAAGACATTTAGAGAGTTCTGATCAGGTAAGTGAGAGGAACAGGTGGGTATTCCAAGGACATGGTTGAGTGATAAACCTGGCTCAGTTAACCTACAGCAAGTGATGGACCTGCTAAAAGATAGTCCACATGTGTCATTTGGAAAATGAGGACTCCCAGCTCTTCGGTTAGATGATTTACCACTACCACAAGGTTAACCGCAGAAATACACCTACCGTGACAAGAGCGAGGCGAGCGGTTCGGCGACAAGCCGCGACAGCCAATGACTGTATAGAGGTCAGTGACCACAGCCAATGGGAATGCTTGAATGCTTTGCCTTCTGCCTGTACGGACATATTCTAGTCTCTTCAATCGCTCGTATCGCTTGCTGCTGCACTCTGTCGCTTGAATCGCATCGTGCCTGGTCTATTCGAGCGGTAACTTAACCTGGTTTAGTACCGAGCCAGGAATACCAACAAGGTAGGAGACACTGGCAGGTAAGAGAGAGGAAACAGATAAAAAAAAAAAACAGATAAAGACACTCACACATCACGCTGAGCATGTAGGGCACCCGGAAGTCGGCCTGTAGGGCGGGGTGGCGCACCAGGCAGGTGAGGGAGTGGCCCTGGCCACTGCGGTTGGGCTGCCAGTGGTAGTGCACCTGCGTGGTGGTGGTGCCGTTGGCCTCGTCCGACAGGTGCGCCTCCGAGTAGCCGTGCAGGTCCGTCTCCCAGGACACCTCCGCCGGCGGCCGGGCCTTCTCCGCGATGCACGTGGCCACCGTGGTGTCGTTACCGCCATCTACCAGGGCCACCGAGCCAGCAGACACGTACACCTTGGGCTCCACTGGAGAGGGGGAAAGACAGAGAGAGAGAGAGAGAGAGAGAGAGAGAGAGAGAGAGAGAGAGAGGGAAGAGAGAGAGAGAGAGGAGAGAGAGAGAGAGAGGAGAGAGTGAGTGAGTGAGTGAGTGAGTGAGTGAGTGAGTGAGTGAGTGAGAGAGAGAGAGAGAGAGAGGAGGGAGGGGGGAGAGAAGGATGGAGGGAGGGAGAGAGAAGGATGAACATTGAAAGAGCAGTAACAGAGAGGGAGGGGATGAGAGAGGGATGGGGAGAGAAGGAGGTAGATTTTGAGATGCAATACTCATTTACAGCATCATTTGTCATGTTCATAATAACAAGTTACACATGGCTGATATATATTAGCACACACATGGGGAAGCCCTCTTCTTCCCACAGTCAGAGAGAGAGAGAGAGAGAGAGAGAGAGAGAGAGAGAGAGAGAGAGACAGAGACAGACAGAGAGAGAGAGAGAGAGAGAGAGAGAGAGAGAGAGAGAGAGAGAGACAGAGAGACAGAGACAGAGACAGAGACAGAGAGACAGTTTGTCTCCCTTTTTATCTGCTAAAACGTGACATGAGGACATGAGAGGAGACAAGGTGTCTAGATAACATGACCAAGATGAATACGATTCTTCACAAAGTCACAAAGAGTTCAAACTATGGATGATAGGAGAAAGGAGAGAGAAGGTACTGTACGTGAGGAGATACCATACCTTCTTGCCACTTTCTTGCAATTTCAGCCCTGCACCAAGAAGGGGAACATTGTGTAACACAATGTGTAATGTTTCTAAGGAATGTGTTTTTCCATTCCCATTCTATGTGGGTTACACATGCAGTAACTTTTAGCACTAATACTTTCAAATGTGTGCAGTGCCATGTGATGTACGCATGTGGAAAGATGGTGCAGCAGTAAATCTAAGCTGAAACAGTACAAACATGAACACACACACAAGAAAGAAAGAAAGAAAGAAAGAAAGCCAGAAAGAAAGCAAGGAAGAAGACAGAAAGAAAGAAAGAAAGAAAGAAAGAAAGAAAGAAAGCCAGAAAGAAAGCAAGAAAGAAGACAGAAAGAAAGCAAGAAAGAAAGTGCAATATTATGAGTCTTATAAATTTGAGCAATGCACATCGTAGAGTTTGGGTCTCACAGAGGAACACAATGTTATAATGGGACGGAGCAGAGCAGCACCAAACCAATGCTACAAAAATATAATGTTGACCACAATATTACGTCTTCCCATTTCCCACAAGCTTTGTTGTGCTGCAGCCATAGCGGAGACCATTATTTTCCAGCAGCGCCTCTGTTCCGGTCAGATGAGGGCACAGCCAGAGAGAAAAATGAATCTCAGTGGTTAAAATACAAGAGTTACATCCCCCGGTTTAATATTGCTCTGCAAGCCCTGGACAACTTTGCATGAAGCAACCAGACAATGATTGAGACTCCTCTCATCTCTTAGATCCTTATTTAGCAACTAATTACTTTGAGTGTCAAATTATTAGGACAATTGATCATGCCCACACCGCACTTCTTGGATTTCAGTGCAACAGAGAAACAGAAGCAGAGGGCCTATGGAAACACCATACAGCAGAAGCAGAAGCAGAAGCCGCCTCTGAATCGGACACCGTAAACGATAATGAGAATCACCGGTCTGTTCACTTTGGTTAGCGCAGCAGTGCAAAACCGCAAAGGCCCACGTGTCAGTTCATCAGCAAAATGTGAACTTTAAAGGAGAACTCCTGTTCATTTCAACATGCAGTTGTATTGCTCATGCTAGCCTTGACTTATGAGTACCGGACGACGCAGCATTTTGTTCATTCAGCCCTTTCCAAGATCCTCTCCATGCTAATGGGGGCATGGTTTGTTTAGATTTTTAAAAAATATCCTAACATACTCCAAATATTATCCCAATAGACATCAGACACAGCAGTCACCTCACAACACAGCGATAAGCTTAATTATTGGAATGATAGTTGGGGTATGTTAAGATGCTTTAAAAACCACCCATGCCCCCATTAGAATGGCCAGGTTCTCTGAAAGGGCTGAACAAAAAAAAAAGCCAGAGTCAGGTACCGACAAGTGAAAGCCCACCTGGGAAGCTCTCGTTATCATTGTGACACAGCACTCCACAGCACACAATGCTCACTGTACACAACGACATTGCATTTATGCAACCAGCAAGTCGAACCAGCAACCTTTGGGCTACAAGTCTGACGCTCTAGCCACTTACCCATAAATGCTCTCCAGTCAAGAGTAGTGTTAGCAGCAATATACAACTGCATGTTGAAATTGGCCAGAATTATATTTTTGAAATGAAGAAACAGTCCAGGCCGCATGTCTGGCACATGAGGTCCCTGGTATAATAGGCTAGTGACAATGGCCTCAAAATTTTGAGACACCCCAATATATATATTAATATTAATAAATATATTTTCACCCTAATCTGATTCTTCATTCAAGCATAGTCTATAGCACCACACACTAATAATACGTTTATTTGAAGTAATATAGCCTACTGTAATACAATTGTGAGCATTCCTGTCACCACTTAAGTGCATTGAAATAGGTCCTGTAACTCCCTTTCGATTTTTTTCATTCTGGGCACCTCATACATTTAACGATATGCCATCTTTAATATTCAGAAAATATATACATATGAGATATTGCTGGATTCAGAACAATCTCACCTTTCCATCAAGATATCATATGTGTGCATATGACATTCCCTGACAAAGCAATTACAATGTAAATGATGACATTCTGTATAAATATCACTTTTTTTCATTTTCCGCCTATTTTAGGTGTGTGATTAAATGCCTATATCTCCTTCATATATCAAGATGGTGAAATTCAACCACTTCTATCTGGTGCAGGTAGCCCCTGGGCACAAGCATACCAATTTTCAAAGCTCTCAGAGCTTCTGGTAATTTTCTGCATGATTTTTTGTATATCTACTCCCATACGGAGAAGTCCCATTTTGGGTGCTTTTTTTGTTTGGAGGTGCATATGGAAATGTGTAAAATTTTTAGGCTTAGCATTAAAATCACTTTGGCCAAGAATCATTTTCATGTATGGGACACCTTAGAGATGAGGAAAAACATTATTGGGTTTTGTTCTACCTCCGGTTGGGGTATCTCGAAAACGAAGGCCTTTTTGGGCCCATTGTCACTAGCCTATAAACAGCTATGTCAGGGGAAAAGGAACCGCAAAGCAAGAGGTGCCACTTGCGACTGGTGCTGCTGGTGTAAAATTATTCCAGGACAAATCTTAAACAAGGGCTTATTCCCTTTATCCACCCCCTCCCTTCCCCCTCTCCTCTTCCTCCCATCCTCTCCCTCTTGCGCTCCCTCCATCCATCTAGTCCTCCCTTCTTTGGCAAGACAGTCGATGGAAATGAATCACGGCGTCTGTCAGCATTGTTGACATATTGGGTTGTATTTAATTGGTCAATCCAAACTGACCTTCCCCACAGTGTACCCTTCCTGCCGACCGAGCCAATACGAGTACCTAAAATAGACATCCATACCTCGCCTCCCTCGCTCCCTCACGTGCGTGTGGGTGACACAATCACCCTAGAATGTAACACACACACACACACTCACACACACACACACACACCTCACGTTAAAATTTTGAAGGGTCCTCTCACACACACCCTACTAGCTTGCGCACGAGCATGAGCACGAACGCATGCACGCACACACACACACACTCTAAAGGGTCTTGCTTATTTCGTTACATGCATCTGCGACCCTACCAGTCTAGCGTCTACACAAGATTTCCAACTTCCCATGGCCACCCATAATGCTGCTCTCAGTTTTCGACACACACAGCTTTCCCAAATTCCTTTGGTACAGCTGTAAGTGGAGTCAGAGACGACACAGGATTTGGCTGTAGGTTAAACTCAGTGTAGCTACGTTCTTCCCTTTCATTTCTATCAGTACCACAGACATTCTTAGGGTGCACTGTGATTTAAGTCTAGCCAGATTTTTACCATCCCCTCGTACCACTTTCATTTGTACAGAGGGTCTGGAACTGGAGTTCTGGGAGGACTTTGGTCTTGTTACTAGACAACCAGCTAATCAGCTAACCGGGGAGGGACGATGCTAATTGTACAGGGGGCATACAATTTGAACATCACTGGAGTTCACCCTTTTCACTAGTGATCATTTTTCCATGCTATGAACAACTGTTGGGAATTGGATAAAATAGAACGCACATTTCAAATTTCAACGGTGTCCATTAAATGTTTCTCAATTCAGAAAATCCAGATCCTTTGTGTACGAATGAAATTAGTATAAGGGGATGGTAAAAACCAGGCTGGGTTAAGCCCAGTGCAGCGTTCTTTCATTTTCCTCTTCACTTTCTTCCCTGGTAAAAAGGTTGTTTGAGGACTGCAACCGGCACAAAGCATTAGTCATCCATTTAATCTCCCTGTTCCCTGTTCCTCCTTCCTTTCATTAGTTTTCCTCTTGCTCTGTCTTGTTTACCTTTTTGTCTTCCTCCTCTTCTGGAGACTGTGGCCAAGGGTGGCTGTCTTTTGACTCTTCCTATCTCTGGCCTGAACTCTTAGGGCCTACGCACATCGGTTCTAACAAAGTGCGGAGCACTGCTATGCCAAAGTTCGATTCCACTGTTTTCAATGCAACCCCACACACCGGCGCTGATGTCCGTGAATGTCGGATGCCGACTACGCAAGAGCTACATTGATGTTGGAGCTGCCTACTGATTAGCCATGCTCTGCTGCGATTAAGTTGACCATTCATAATAAGGGGTAACCGAAATTTGCCGGAACCGATAGTGTTCCGCAGTGCTGTCGGACCGGTGTTCGCAGGGCCTTATCCTCACCAGGGGTGAGTTTCTCAAAAGGGAAGTTGTTAGCCTGTTAGCAACTTCGGTAGTTGCCAATGGGAAAATGCATTGAAAGCAACGAAGTAGCTAATGTAGTAAGCAACTTTGGTTTCGAGAAATTCACCCCAGAGCAGTCGAGGAAACTCTGGAATATATGGCACTTGGCATTTAGGAAAATAAGGGTATATCAGAATGATTCTAAAATGTTTTTGAATGACACATGATGGTGCAAAATAATTTGAGCATGCTGACATACATGTATTTTGTGCTTCTAACCTGTATTGTGTCACACATGCAGATCGACCATCAATGATGACGAGAGTGATTATTTATTTGTGTGTAAATTGGTCTCTTCGTTCTACTCTCCACCATTTTCCGTAGTAATTTGTCTCAAGAGAGTATTTCATAGGGCTGCACGATTATGGAAAAAAATCATAATCACGATTATTTGGGTCAAAATCATAATCACGATTATTGATTTTTGCAGATTAAAAAAAAAATAATAATAACAAAATGAAATATAACCATGAATGAATTATATACGGGATGAGCAAAATACAATGAACTTGAATAATTATGTAAAAGGCAATAGCATGAAACTTTGGAGAACAGATTTCTGGCCAGAAACATCAGCCTGTCGGTATGTTCTGGCTTCAAGGATGTTCTCGAAGGTAGGTCACTATTGCCACAATTAAATAATGATTTTCGATTAATTGTACAGCCCTAGTATTTCATCAACACTAAAATCAAGGCCAAGATTGTGTTCTTGCTTTGATTATAGGTATTAAAACCCTGGGAATTGATGGGCCATGAATTGTAAGCTTGTTTTAGAGTCAACCAACATGGCCTTGATGTCACTGTCATAACAGCATGCCTCTAATGCAAGAAAGAGCTCACTGTAATTTGAAACATGTCTGGATGGGTGGCCTCCCACATAGTCATAGCCACACAGATGCAAAGCTGTGGAGTGCTAAAACTTCAAATCCCCGTCAAAATGAAAAGCGCCATCATCAGCCTACAGTGTGAAAGGTTTTCCATGAGCAGAATGAAGACATGTTCCAAAACTTTGCTTTGCATGGTGTACACAAGTCAACACTCCAACCATCTCCATCACCAAATACTGTCAGAGATGGGGAACTTACTTTTTAAACGTAATGTGTGCTCGTTACATACTCATAACAGTAGTGCCTTATTTTACTTAGTTTCCCCTGTGGAAAGTAACTTTTTGCATTAGGCGTTACATTTGAATGGATCGCCAGGACATGGGATTAAAAAAATAATAATCCTGAGATTCTGCACACAGGAGAGAAGGAGTAGGCTATTTAGGATAGAAGACGAGATGCTGTTTGTGCTTGGCCAATCTCTGACTGTACAGTGAGCGGGCACTTTTTCTAGGCTTGTTGGTTGGCATATGTGGCATAATTTTTTCAATCCAAGACGGGGGAAATGGTTCACTGAGCAGATGTTTGCGTGGTCGCTATATGGCCTACAAAATGCACCAGACACCACCTGTACTAGGCTGTATTATAATACGGTGGCTTTAGGATGTGCAAGCTCTACAAGTAGTGAAAATGTTAAACAAAATTTAACAAAACTGCACTCGTCTCGGCATGGAAGCACACAGGCATTGGTATTTAGAAATGCACACGGTTCATCAGTGCTCCTCAATGTCTTCAAAACTATTGAAACGGGGAGAAGGGGAGGATTCATTCACCTTTCTCTTCCTCCGAATAGATCACTGTATTCGAGTGTGCGCCCAAGAGAGGCTAATAAGAGGGGGTCCGATCGGAAGAGTAACGTCCCGCCAGCACACTGATGGTAGTAGAAGTCTGGGTGTGCCCCGTTGGAACGTCACCACCTTACAGGTGTAGACACACCCACTCACGCTCAAATATAGAATAATACACAAAATCTGCTTCCCCAATACACGGTGGAAGAGGCCTGTGTGTTGCCCAGTGGGAACATAGCCACCTTACAAGTATAAATCCCAACAAAGTATGGTTAAAAACACATGCTACAACATACTAAAATATGCGCACATAGATAGTGCTTACCCAGCGCACTGACTGTTGTAGACGCCTGTGTATTGCTCGGGTGGAAAATGGTAACCTTACAGGTGTGAAATCCCACATCAGGGCACACAAACACATAACACAGAAATCATCACATAAAGCATTCAGCGAGTACGGAAAGCCAGTGCTACTTACCCAGAACACTGACGGTGGTAGAGGCCTGGGTGTTTCCCAGTGGGAACGTGGCCACCTTGCAGGTGTACACGCCCATGTCGGCGAAGCCCACGTCCTCCAGTATGATGGTGGCGTCGTGCATGGAAGGCGAGCGGAAGTGCAGGCGGTGCTGGTACTCGGGCGGCACAGAGATGCCCAGCATGGGGTTGTAGACCGCCAGCGTGACTGAGCCCGTGGGCAGCCGGCGCTCCCAGGAGCTCTGCGTCAGGCTCAGGTTGGTGTCCACCTCCACGTGGCAGCCCAGCGTCACGTTCTTGCCCAGCACGGCGTTGACATGCTGGGGCACCAGGACCTGATTACCTAGCGCACCTGATGTGGAGAGAGGGGGGGGGGGGGGCACGCGCGAGAGAGAAAGCACACGAGGGGGGAGGGGGGGGGGGGGGGGGGGGGGGGGGGGGGGGGGGGGGGGGGGGGGGGGGGGAGAGAAAGAAAGAAAGAAAAGTTTAGCATGGTGTTTGCATGAATGAATGAATGAATGAAGAACCAAACACCAGCATTTCAGGTGTTGTTCATGACATTGCAGGCTATATTTAGACAAGGAACTGGCCATTTTAAAATATAAGTTTTTTTGATATTCAATTTTTTATTTTTCAATTCATGATCATTCATATTCTGAGGGTTGTTGTATTCCATGCTGTTGTGTAATTTGTAGAGCCAGAAAAGAGCTTTCAAATAACACCAGACATATTTTTGTGACTTACACTGACTGATATAATCAAGGCTGAATGCATAGTGTACTCATATGTAAACCTTTGCTAGTCTGTTTCTCCCTTAATATTGGTGTCAGATTCACACAAATGCAGTTCTGGGGTGCTACCTTGCTACTAACAGGCACAGCAAGTATGATTGAAATATGTGTAGGTCGGGTCCCAAAGTGTCTGATTTCACGTGAAATGATCCAAGTTATAAAATCATTAGCACCAGTTAAGTATTTTAAATTTCGTAGAAGAGGACCTCACCATTCAGAATGAGAAGGGAAGAGAGTGAGAGCAACAGAGAGACAGGGAAAGAGTGTGTGTGTGAGAGAGAGACTGAGAGCGAGAGCAAGAACGAGTGAGTGAGAGTGTGAGCCACAGCCACAGACAGAGAGAAAGAAAAGAAAAGTAAAGAAAAAAGTAAACCAAAAACACCAGTCTGAGAGGTTTTGTGAAGGTAGCCTGGGGTGTGTTCACGAGCAACATGTGCTGTAACTCAGACCAAGTGTAGTTTTGCTTCAGCCCCCCAAATAAAGGAATCCAGAAACTTGTTTTTAGCAGAGGACTGACCTCCCTCTCCACTCTCGATTGTCTTGCCTTGTTTAAATGATCCCTCTGTTATTGAGCTGAGAGTTAAGTTTCAGACTGTATTCTATTGTGAGTATGCAGATGCTTGCATGCAAAGTGGCAGACGTGTGTGTGTGTGTGTGTGTGTGTGTGTGTGTGTGTGTGTGTGTGTGTGTGTGTGTGTGTGTGTGTGTGTGTGTGTGTGTGTGTGTGTGTGTGTATTTAAATTTTCAAAAGCTAGGCGTGTGTGTGTGTCTGACTGACTGAATTAATGTGTGTGACTGTCGTGCGTGCTGAGTATGCATGTGCGTGGGTGGTTGGTTGCGTCTATGCTGAACATGTGTGTGTATGCATCAGTGAACCTGGTTAAGACTGAGGAGCTAACGCGGACCAGAGAGGCCACATGAGGACATCAAGACCTGTGTGTCCTATTACATTCCAGCAGCTGCACCCCTCGCGCGCACACGCGCGCACACACACGCGCACACGCACACACACACACACACACACACACACACACACACACACACACACACACACACACACACACACACACACACACACACACACACACACACACGCGCACACGCACACGCACACGCCAAGCCATGTCTCTTTCCCCCTCTCGTACCACCACCACCACATGAAAAAGCTTTGGGTTTTAAGTGTTTCCATGACTGTATGCATTAAAGGAACACACACACAGATAGCCTTGGATACGGTCCTCAGCCCATGCACATACTGACCCCGATTCCATCCCATGACATTTACACTTAGCTGACACTACCCAAAATGACTGAGGCTTATTACTATTATTTATTATTTAAGTGTAAGGCATTGGTTAAAACCCCTGGAAGTATTTAAGGTTAGAGGAACCTCCTCAAGTGTACTTCAGTCATAGATACACACAAGATTCGAACCTGCAGCCCTCCGACTACCAAGACCACCAACCCAACAACCAGGAAACTGTAGTTCCTACAGACATTGATTACGATCCCTGGTGTGTTATAAAGTGAGATGCCGCCCTCAGGGCCACTTCAGTCACACATATACAGATAAGATTTGAACCTGCAAACTTGCGATACCAGCAACACCTACATTACAACTTGACCACATTTGCACACCAAGCCATTCTTTCGCTCTGTGAGAGCTCAGAGAGGACAGGTGCCTGAATCCACCGAGACGCCATCTATTCCATCTGAGAAGGGAGAACATATGCTTTGTACCAGTGTCCCAGGCATCCCTCCTTTGCCTGAGAGTCATTCCGTCTCTACACTTTAAAGCAGGGGTGTCAAACATACGGCCCGCGGGCCGCATCCGGCCCGCCAGAGGGTTCCATCCGGCCCGGGTGTAAAAAAAAAAAAAAAAAAAAAAAAATTTTTTTTTTTTTTTTTTTTCTTTTTTTTTTTTAAATGAAATAACCGAAATGCGCAATTACGACCCTCGGGGCAAAATCGAGACCTGCATGACATTAACCCAATGGTCCCTCTGTTACACTGTATATATGTAGTAAAGTGCAGATCACACTTCTATTATAAATAGTGAATTTGTACTGTAACAGGCATTTGATAAAGCTCATTTATTATAGACCTCATATACAGAGATAAAATGTTAATACTTCTTATTCGTATTGTATTGGTATTGGTTGTAATTAAATAATAAATATAATTGGATTTGTATTGGTTCCTATTAAGCTCAAACTGGAAACGGGATGTTAGAATGCATGAAAATGCAGGAAATTACATATAAGAAATACAACATTTTTCTGGAGGAAAACCCCCAGACCCCCTGCCAAAATGAACTGTCCCATATCTAATTAATTGACGGTTGGCAATGAATGAATGAAGTCAAGGACATTTTGCATAGGATTATCAGTATTGCATTGCTTTCTACATATTCAACACACTTAAAACGTGATAGTACTGAACACTAATCCTCTGCTTTACGTTTTTTTTTTTTTTTTTTTTTTTGCGATGATGTTACTAATGCGGCCCGCTTGAGGTCCACATGGGTTGTATGCGGCCCCCGGACCAAAATGAGTTTGACACCCCTGCTTTAAAGGGACAGTTTGGTCAATTTCAACATGCAGTTGTATTGCTCACGCTACCCTTGACTTGTCAGTACCTGGTGATGCCACATTTTTCGGCTCAGCCCTTTCCGAGATATGAGCAATTCTAATGGGGGCAGCGTTTGTTTACATTTTTAAAAAATGAAACATAGGCCAACTCCAAATATTTTCCCAAAAGGTACTGCTGTTTGCTAGTTGTCTGCTGATGTTTTATAACCTTTTGGATGTTTTTGGGAATAAATAAAAATGTTTTTTTGAAATGTAAACAAAGAGCTGCCCCCAATACAATGACCAGGATCTCGGAAACGGCTGAAGAAGAAGAAAAAAAAATCTCAGGCACTGACAAGTCCAGGGTAGTGTGAGCATTACAACTGCATGTTGAAATTGACCAAACTGTCCCTTTAAGGTACACACACAGTACCTTCAGACAGACACTGCGCAATACTGACAGACAGCTCAAATGTTATTGCATGTTATTCCTATCGTACTGTATTTCTAGGCATGCAACCAACATACATCCTCATATCCTTGCATCAAGCCAGACATTCTTTCTGAGAGGTAAGGACATGTGCAGTCAGTGTGGCTATGCCACAGTCGTTACTCCTGACCCTGATTCCACTGAGCCATTCATTCCCTTTGTGAGAACAGAGACGACATGTGCCCGACTCCATCAAGACACACATTCCCTCTGTTGAGAGAAGAGAGAGGACATGTGCAGTGTGCCTGTGCCACAGGAGTCCCTCCTGACCCCCCTCCCGCACTCAATATTGACCCGACTGTTCACGGGTTCAAGAAAATGTGTCCGAAAAGTGTCCGAAAAACCGGACAGCTAGTTTCAGATGCAAAATGAAAGATACTTGCCTCTCCTCTGCGAGACGTGATGACAATTTTAGATGTCAGCAGGTTCATCCGGATAACATATGGTCACATGCAGTAGAGTAATCTACACAATTGGGTATGAACGTGGGTCGTCCACAGGTAAGCACTTGGTTACGATTGTAACCGGTGCAGGAATGGGAACCAGCACCATTGTGGTCTGCCTGGAGACGTATGAGAGTTGAGAGAGGACATGCGTCTGATTCCATCAAGACATTCCATCCATCTGCATGCTGGGGAGTATACTGTGCCGAGTGCCTGTGTCACAGACATCATTCCTGAGCCTGATTCCATTCAGTCATTCACTCCGTCTGCGAGCGAGTAGGAAGGACAAGTTTCTGCAACGGTTTTCGGTTCTATTTGAACATGACTATGGAGTCCTATTAATGTTTTTTAAAGTATCTTTTCTGTCTGGGTGTCCGTT
Source organism: Engraulis encrasicolus (assembly GCF_034702125.1). Classification (NCBI taxonomy): domain Eukaryota; kingdom Metazoa; phylum Chordata; class Actinopteri; order Clupeiformes; family Engraulidae; genus Engraulis; species Engraulis encrasicolus. Next base: position 56,026,685 of record NC_085863.1, read on the forward strand.
TGGAAGAGGGGCTTGGTCCCGCCTCCCTGCCCGCAGCTGAGGCTTCTCAAATATCCAAGAAACACAACAATAAAACCTAGCATAAATGTAACTAGTAACGAAGTCTTCTTCTAGAAATGTAAGGAGTAGAAAGTACAAGTAATTGTCAAAAAATTTAACTGAGTAAAAGTCTGCATTTTTATTTTTACTCAAGTAAGTACAAATTCCAGAAAAAACTACTTAAGCACAGTAACGAAGTAAAAATACTTAGTTACGTTCCACCTCTGCATATGGTCACATGCAGTAGACTAGAGTAGCCTACACAACCATGTATGAACGTGGGTCATCCGCAGGTAAGCAGTTGGTTCTGATCATAACCGGTGCAGGAATGGGAACCAACAGCATTGTGGTCTGCCTGGAGACGTACGAGAGTTGAGAGAGGACATGCGTCTGATTCCATCAAGACATTCCATCCATCTGCATGCTGGGGAGTATACTGTGCCGAGTGCCTGTGTCACAGACATCATTCCTGAGCCTGATTCCATTCAGTCATTCACTCCGTCTGCGAGCGAGTAGGAAGGACATGTGCATTGTTCCTGCATCACAGTAGGCCTAATCATTAAGACACAAACCAAACCACAGGGCTTGAGCCGAAACAGCTCTCCCACATGGCCACTGACCCCATGACAGACACGGCCGCCATTTGAAACAGATCTGAGACCCCAAATCAATGCCAGAGTTGCCCACCTCTGGGACATGTTGTTTATGCAGATTTTCATTCGCGGTGGTGGATGCATGCGCTATGTGGATGCGCTTAGGTGGCAGTGTGTCCTTCCTACAGATGTTGTCTCTTGATGTTTTGAAGACATCTGGTGGCACTTCCCAAGGTAGACCTTCCTCATGGTGAAGCTGTGCCTCAACGGCATTCAGGTTCTGGTGTTCCATCATCTTGATTGGAGGACACCTTTGGATCTGCCAGAGAATGTTCATTACCTCCCATCATCTACAACATACCTGTTCCCAAAGAGGTGTACAAACAATATCCAAAACATACTGCAAGTTAAACAGTTCCCATCCAATTTCTGCACCAACAAAGCATGTTTATGAGGGACCAAGTTTCCATGTCTTCTCCAAGTCTTACTCATACGTTATCATTTGGCACTTGGTACACTGACTGTATATTCATTTATACTTGGAGTAGTGGTTCATAATGTATTCTTCAAAGTCATTAGATGCATCTCTGCATATACATAAAAGTGGATTATGTGCAAGTGCAAGTGCAGTACAACAGCAATGGCTGCCCGGTAAGTGACCTGTACACAGGAACTCACGCCAGGCCTTCCAGCCACCACAGTCCTGTAGTGTACGGTACAGCCCAGTCCGGTCAGAACTGAACTGGGCTCAGCAACGTTCATCGCAATCTGGAATTCATCTCTTTCCATCTCCCTGCTTAAAAAGCCAGAGAACCACATACAGAGATCAATAACAAGAGGATACTAGGAAGGAAGTTGGAGGAGGAGAGGGGACAGCTAGAGACATACAGAGAGACAGGAAGACAGACAGACCAAGAGAGAGTGAGATGGGTTAAGACAGAGAGGTAGAGAGAGCACGAGAGAAACAACAACAGCAGAGAGAGAGAGAGAGAAACAACAGCAGAGAGAATTCCAGACATACAGACTGTGAAATGGACAGCCAGACAGAAAGGGAGAGGGAGAAGAAGAAGAAGTAGAGAGAGAAATGAAAGACAGAGGAAGAGGAGGGTGAAAGGCTAAAGATGAGGACCAACATCGGAAAGGAAAAAAAAGCTGACAGCATTAATCGGGGACAGGAAGTGAAAGGAGAAAAAATAAATAAATCAGGAATCCAAACGCTCGTCAAGGAATGGAAATCCGACAGATAAACAAGCATCGCGCATGCATGCAGAGCAACCCCCACCCCAACCCCACCCCTCCCCTCTTCCTCAACGACATCCCTAATTGCAACAAGCTGCTGGTCTGAAGACGTAATCGTAAATCAAAACCCGCCGCATTGCTTGGCAACAGACACCAAACATTCAGACCGTTTGTCTTGCCAACAACAACCACCACCACCCCTCCCCCCCAAAAGAAACCCCACATTCCCAATCCACTCGTTCAAATAAAAGCTTCAACGAAAGAGAAGAGGATGGGAAGAACCGAGTTTGTGGGAATAAGAGGGAAAATGTGAATGAGCAGGGGACAGAGTTAAAGGGGGTGGGGGAGATAGAGAAAGAGAAGAGAAGAGAAGAGAAGAGAAGAGAAGAGAAGAGAAGAGAAGAGAAGAGAAGAGAAGAGAAGAGAAGAGAAGAGAAGAGAAGAGAAGAGGACATCCTCTTCTCATTAGGAGGAGAGCACAATCGTTATAATGGAGAATTAATGAGGCCGCCCAGGCCCAAAAATGAAAAGAGGGAGCGCTGCCTCTGAACAACTCTGAGGGGGGAAAACCAAAGCACACAGCCAGCCAACACAGGCTGTTGGACGGACGGAGAGCCAGAGAGGACACACCCGGCAGAGAAAGGAGTTTGGGATCGTGCTGTAGGCGTGGAGGGGTTGGGCCGGGCTAGGCCGAGCCAAACGCTCCATTCCAGGGGGATGCACAAGCCAGACAGAGTCGTGATGATGATCCATTATGAGCGTCAGAGCACTGCAGACGCCGATGGCAGATAGACGCGGCCTCTCGTTACGGATGTGGCCCATAACTGGGCCAACCGACACCGGCTGGTCCGGTCGGAAAGGACACGATTATGGTGATTTGAAAGCACGCCTCCCTGCAATCTGTCCATCACAGGGGATGAGGCAGAGAAGACAATGACAAATTTACAAGCTGAGAGAGTCTGACTGAGTTTCTTCCAAATGGCCACGCGTTAGTACGCGGCTCTCCCGAGAGAGGCAAACACTTTTATTTCCCCAACTCCCCTGGCTTCACGGAGAGAGGCTAAAAATAGGCACATTACAGAAGCGATAGCCAGCCTCCCCTGCCGACGTCGTCTCCCTGAAAGAGGAAGAGGGAGGGAGAGGGAGGGAGGACGGTCTGTGATAAAAGGAAATGCAAGCGCGTCGCCTGGGCCCCCATCAATAACCTCGAAAGCAGGTGCCTCCGAGGAAACGCTCGTATCCGTTAATTGGACACCACAGTGAAGCAGGGAGAGGTAGGCTAGCAGACAGAATTCAGCAAAGTGTATCAGAAGCATATGTCTCCCTCCCACTACCTCCCTCTTTTTCAGCACATCTTGCCCTCTCCCTATCTATCTCTCCCTCGCTTTTACTCTTTCACGATAAGCTAAATTAGCTTGGGAAAACTAACCCCGCTAAACATTTTGCAAACATAAACACAAAGTAAGCCGCAACGAAATAACGATAAGCAAGCAGGGTCCCACTGCTGTAGTGTTTTCCGCGGACTATTAAGTACGAGGTTTAACATGCAGAGGCGCACCTCTGCGATCGGCGCAGGACAGCAGAGGTCAAGAAAACAGTGACACAGACAATTCAGATGTCCTGGAGGCAAAGCTCCGCAGCTCCCTCGGGGGGTTAAGCTCCGCAAACTGCTTCGCTCAGCTTCCTTCCTCCACAGACACGCACTCACACACACACACACACACACAAACGTGCACACACGTGAGTGAAATGCCAGGTGTTTGTTGGTGGATAGGCCACTGGAGACCTTTAGGCGAGCTCTGTGCTGCTTCACAGTAAATGCACATTAAGTGCGTGGGCAGTAGTGATGACCCACTGCATTTACTAATCAGAATGATTAATGCAAAATGGATTTACTTTAGAGTCGAAGTATGACGCCTGCATTTTTAGGAGTGGTGCAATGTGATCCGTCTTACTTTCATCGTAGCTCCCTTTGTATGAGCTACGTGAATGCCCGGATCTGTGAGGCTAATTTACTAAAGGTGTATCTATGACTTATGAGGTAACAGAATACACTACACAAAAGGTGACCAATAGAGGTAGTGTTCTTCAGCAACCTTACAAATGTATGCAAGAGTATGCACCAAAACAAAAACAATACATGCGTTACAGATTGGAATTCTAGATCCTAGATCTTCATTTGGTTCAGCTTCAACTTCATGGTTCTGCCATCTGGGTGAGTACTCAGCTTAAGACCAAGAGTCCCAAAATGTTACACAAACACACCTAATAAAACATACACCACCACCACCACCACAAATCTTCCCTGACGTAGAGTCACAGCGAAAGGACATGAGGTCAAAGCAAAACAAAAACAAACAGAAACAAATGGAAAAAGGGGAGGGAGGAAGTCCAGAGGACACCTGACCCGCGTGTAGCTACATCTGAGGTCAGCTTGTTTTGTGGCCATACAGTGCCCGTGGAGGTCAGAGGTGACCTCATTAACTTGAAGCTGGCTGCAGCTCCGAGGTCTCGTTTCATGTTACTAAATGCCAATAAAGCACCACCTCTACCCCCCGGCTAGCCGCGGCGCCCCTGGAGAGAAGAGGAGAGGAGAGGAGCCCAAGGAATGCAGGCAATGGAATGCAGCGCACTACGCTTCTGGAACAGCAAGCATGGGCCATTGAAGAAACACGCTTGCCTTGCACACACAGCAACCCCGCTGACCAAAATCGTACAGAATTCAGGGTTTCACCGCGACAAACACCTAACACTAGGTCCCCTGAAAAGATTGTTCTATTGTGAATTTCTTTTGTATGTGGGGGGTGATGGTGGTAACCAGAAGGTTGAAGGTTCGAGCCCCACTCTGCCTGACCCTATCGATGTGTCCTTAAGCAAGATACTTAACCCCAAGTTGCCACCAGTGTGTGAATGTGAGTGTGAATGGGTGAATGTGAGGTATACAGTTGAGGACGATATTATTAGCCCCCCTCCAGAAATTAGACATATCTCTTCATTGATAATTGATCATGATCATTAATAATAAATGTATGTTATTCTGGAAACGAATACACCATGGAGATAGTATCCAATAAGTTAAATTTGGACTTTTCCATTTTCACAATGAGTTTACACAAAAAAGTGTAAAAATGGCAAGGACAAAATTATTAGCCCCCTTATCATTAATAGTCAATACAGTGCCATTTATGAACAAAAATTGACACCAGGCACTTTGATTAGTTGTTAACTATGTTGGCACATGTCCTACCAGGGAATTTGGTCCATTTTCTTCATTGTTAATAGTTAAGCTGGTCCAAATTGCATGAATGTTGAGGATGGACATTCATTTTGAATGAATGAATGAATGAATGAATCTTTATTGTCATTGTACAGGTACAACGAAATTGGTAAAGTGCAGATGCTCACGGTGCTTAAAAATCAACAAAGAACCTATATATATATACTGTATAAAAATAATTAAGATTTTAAAAAGTCAGCTGTGCAAAATTTAGTGTGTAGATTGCTTTTGGATAAAAACTGTCTTTTAGCCTGTTTGTTTTTGTACCCAGAGCCCTGTAACGCCTGCCTGATGGCAGCAGCTCAAACAGTTTATGTCCAGTATGGTAGGGGTCTCTGATGATTTGCAGCACTCTTCAAATACTATCTAAAGGATTGAGGTCTGAACCACTCCATAACCATGGTTTTAGTATCCTTGAAGAACATTTTAACTATTTTGGATGCAAGTGTTGGGTTATTATCTGATTGAAAGATCCAGTGAAGATCTTAGCTCCCCCTATGAGCATATTTTGCAAGGTCCCTTTCCACATTCTATCATAATTTTCAGTTTTTATGGTGCCATACACCCAAACAAGATTTCCTGTGGCTGAGGCTGCCACAGACTGATGCATCCACCATCATGTTTAATTGTGGAAACCATCTTATAACGATTCAAGGCTTATCCCTTTCTTCACCTGACAGAAGCAGAATTCATGCATCAAAGCAGGTGCAATTGAATATCATCAGATGAAAGCAGAGACGTTCAAAACTCATTTTTGACTTTCAAATGTTCACAGGCAAAGCTCAATAACACTCTGATATGCACTGCCTTTAGTAAAGGGCTTCTTCTGTGATGATGGCCCTAAAGCCCAATATGATGACAAGCCCTAGCAACTGTATTTCTTGGTGGGGGGAAAACTCCAGGTGAGGCCAGGTCAATAACAATCATCTAGGCAGGTGTCCAATGCTTCTTTGGTCTAATGAGGCTAAGCAGTTTCCACAGTTATACATAGTGGAAGGGCCTCAAGTTTAGTCTGTTATTCAGCCTCAGACACAGGGAGTCTGGGTCTGAATCTGGATTGCTGGGTCTTCCAACAACATTGTAACCCAAAGCATACATTTAGATTAGTTCAGAGGTTCTTCAAGGACACTAAAACCATGATATTGGAATCACCCGCTCATAGTCCAGTCCTCAATCCCACTGAGAGTCTGTGGTTAATGTCTATGCTCAGCATCCATGCGATTTGGACCAGCTAGACACTTTGCAGTGAAGAAATGGGCTAAAAAAAATCCCTAGTGGGGCACGAGCCAACCTAGGTAGCAACTTATCAGAGCCTGTTGTCAGTTTTGGTTCATAAATGGCGCCATATTGACTATTAATGATCAGGGGGCTAATAATTTTGTCCTTGTCATGTTTGCCCTTTTTTGTTTAAACTCATCGTAACAATAGAAAAATCCAATTTGAACTCATTGAACATTATCTCCATCAGTGTATTTGTTTCCAGAATAACAGAAACGGTTAATAATGGTCATTCTTACTGAGAAATCAAGAGAAATGTCTAATTTCAGGAGGGGGGCTAATAATATCGTCCTCAACTGTACTTGCTTTCATTGCTCGAAGGAGAGGAAAAGTGCTATATAAATGCATCAAGCCCACCACCACCTCGACTACCAACTGTACTGCGGGTAACACTACATGGCTGAGGTGAGAAGGTGTGCAAGAGGGCGAAATATTTGGGAGCACAAGGCCCTCTGCACTGGTGTCTGATGCCACTTCAGGTCGTCCGTGGAGACCAATTCCAAAAGGCCAACTGGGGAAAAATGGAGAGAATATTAATAAAGCACACAATTAGCTGCCATTTTGCAATTTTTTTTTGTCTGGAATTATTTCACAACGGGGGGCGATTAAGCTGGCGGTAGTCAGTCGTGGCTAACCCATTAGCAATAAGGTGTCTCATTAGCATCACTGTAATCTCCATAATTAACATCAGTGTAGATGGCAATGGAGCCTGAAAGTGGCAGACGATAACACAGGCTGTCTGCTAAGGCTGCCTCTCTCAGCAACAACAGGCAAAAGCCAAACTCTGGTCCACAATTTATGAAAAATATGAAATGGCTCCCATCTGTTGGGACTTTCCACTCAGACAGCATGTAACTCATTTTATTTAAAGCTGATGTTTGCGAACAAAACACAAAACTAGACGACTTGATCAGAATGAGCAAAAAAAAGCTGGACTGTCTACACAGCAGAGCATGGAGGAGAATTGAGGGAAAAACGAACGCATTATTGCCTTGAAGGCATTTGTCTTCACCCCACGTCTGGCCCCAAAGCTGACCCGCATGTGGGCCAGAGCTGGGCCATATCTGGTGGTTATCAGCCTCAGGAGCCCCGTGGGGCCTCATAAGCTCGCACGCGGACAGCGATGATGGCTGATGACGGGGTACGGGGTGGCGGTCGGACAATGTGACTCATGGAGAGCTCAGTTCAGTGGCTGGGGCTCTCTCGGGCTCTCTGCGTCTGGACCGCAAGACAGGCCCTGGCTGCCAGACTTCACCCCACTGGCTGGCACTCGAGTAAGCCACCACCACAGCCAACAACCATGGAGTCTACGTGTGTGTGTGTGTGTGTGTGTGTGTGTGTGTGTGTGTGTGTGTGTGTGTGTGTGTGTGTGTGTGTGTGTGCGCGTGCGACTGTGTGTGTGTGGCAGAGGGGATTAGAGAGCGAGAGACAGAAAGAGAGAGAGAGAGAGGGAGGGGGACAGAGGTTCCTTCTAGGCTATATTAAAAGCAAATTTGTTTTCATGCAAAAGTAACCTCCTCTACAGAGTCTTGAGTCCATCCCTGCAGCACACTTCTGAGAAAGCTAAAAGGCCTCCTGTGGCATGAAATGTTACAGATGTGCATGAGTCACTCACGACAACAAACATCTGCGGGGAGAGGTGGTGGTGGTGGGGGTGTGTGGATTGAGGAAGAGATTCCTGGGGAGAGATGATGTGGACTGAAATCCTCTCTCTAGTCTCCTCTCTCTCCCTCCCTCTCTCTCTCTCTCGAAGTAGTCATCATTCTTTAGGGGTGATCGCTCACTTTTCAGCTCATAAACCTTCAGCCTTCGCTTCAGTCCTCGCCCATCGCCCATCACCCTCCGACCTGCTCCGAGTCTGCTCAGCACAGCACACGGCACGGCACAGTACACTGCTCTCGTTCAGTCTCCATTTCCCGCCATGACAGCTTTAAAGACGTGAGCATCAGTCTGTCTGACTGGTGTTAAACAAGATGGAGAGCGCCGGGCAACGAGGAGAGAGGAGCGGGGCAGAGGCGGACATGAAAGCAGGCACTAACAAAAGCAGCAGAGCAAACAACAACAAAACGGCAAAATAGAGAACAACAACATAACCAAGACAGAGAGACGACATGAAATGTTCTGGTGACACATTTTTCCAGGGTCATCTTATTAATCATCCAATTCATACTTTTTTTTTTTTTTAAACAAAAAGTGGGTTCTTCCGAGATCTTAATCTTCCGAGCTCCAAATCTGACCTCAGCTCACCCATACCCTTTTCAAAACCAACCGCAAACCCGTTCCTCTAAACACACTCGTCCGTTATTCACCGTCGCACAAGCTCCAGGCCCATCAGCAAGAATAATGCAAGCAGCAGAACAGAGAGGAAGTACATTCCTTTCCAGGACCAGCTGCCTCACGTGTAACGTGTCTGGGCTGTGTCAGGTCAGGCCGAGGTTTGATGCGTTTCAGGCCTAGTTCTAGACAAAGTGCCATTGCAATTACACAGCGCTAGAATGTTGCTGACTGAAGGTTCCATTTGATGATGTAATAACAGAGGAATTGAGTAACGGCCAGGGAGAATTCCGCAGCTGTAGCCTACTTCTGGTATTGGTATCGCTGGCAAAAAAAATCCTCTGAAATCCTCAAAAGGTTTCAGCTCGCAGTGTTTTTGGCCCCTCTTACTAAACCTGACGGTAATATTAGCTGATGCTTTTCATACTGGCTTTGCCAAGAAAGAAAAAAAAACATCTACCCTTGGAAAAAAAACTTTCAGGGTACTGATTTATGAAATGGCCAATGGCCCCAATTTGAGGTTTGACTTTCATTATTTTTCCTGATTCACTGTTTCTCCAAGATGTTTTTCCTCTCTACCTGACTCATCTAAAATTATTCTCACAAAGCATTAGGCTGAACTAAAACACATCTGAAAGGAAACAGGAAGAAAGAGACAATCAGGGAAATCAAAACTGCTCCACTCGGGTTGTGTGTGAAGCGGGAAAAGTAATCAGATTTTACACAAGTGAATCAGCATTCCATTGCATTTCTAAACTGACTTCTGGAGAGCTAGAGATTAGAGAACAGCACATACAGGCATGCAGGCATGCACAGGGACGCTGAAGGGAGGGGGACAAACTGGTCAGTTGTCCCAGGCCCAGGGAGGGAGAACTAGGTCCTCCTCATTACATTGTATGTGTTGAGCCTGCACACTAGTGCTGTGGATTGGCACTGCCCTCGCGATCCGATTCGATCACGATTGGGGAGGTAGCAATCCGATTCGATTCGATTCTATGCGATTCGATCCGAAGCGATTCAATTCTACAATGCATTGCAATGCATTACATTTCTACTGAAAGCAAAGCAAATGTTTCATCAGTCATGATGAGGCAATACAAGTAGTCAGATACTGAGCAACAATTTATTGGCTGTTTTCTGTATCAGTCTGGATCAGTCTTGCAATGCTTTGAAGTACTTTTATTTAAAGGGACACTGTGCAGGAAATGGTCAAAAAAGGTACTGCAGCTATGCTGCTCATTGAAACTGGGCTGCCTATTGCCAAATTTGATCTTCACATGAAAGTTTACTAAGTAATAAACACATTTTTTCTAGTATGGTCCAAGTACAGTCATTTTTTCAGCTAAAAATTGCTATTTTTGGAAATTCAAAATGGCGGACCATGGAGAAGATCCCCCTTTTCATGTATGAAAAGTGCCATTTTTCCAGTCATAATGAATACTTAGAATTTGATGGTGGTGGTCAGTATTCATGAAAAAGGTTACATTAGTGAATGGGCAGCATGCATTCTGGAAATAAATAACTAAATAATCTCACACAGTGTCCCTTTAATTTAACATTCATTTGCTCTCGAAATATCCACGGAAGTAATTGCCGCATCGATCCTGGAACTTGCCGCTTTGAATTGGATCACCCATGCCCCGCATTGGATTGGATCGCCGAATCAATCATTGTTGACACCACTACTGCACACACAGAGTCTTTGGGGGAAATTCTAACCAACAAATATCAAAATTCACACTTATCTAGGAGACTGTTGTCAGATGAGTCCAAGTTGAAACTGCATGTTCAGCACAAACATGGCAGAAGCAGACCATGTGCACATCCCTGAAAGCACCATTACTAGCACAGGTCTGGGGTATAGAGGAGCGGCTACAAGGCCAATATGGAATCGTGCAAATTATGATACAAGCATGACATTTGGCAGGTATGTGCTTAAGACCCTTACAATCACATCTACCCAATTTGCCACTTGAAATGGCGGCCATTTTCCAAGATGGCCGCCAAAAAAGACCCCAAAAGTTGATTTATTGCAAAGAATTGACATATAAAATTATGATACAAGCACGAAATTCAACATGCTTGTGCTCAAGACCAGCATAATTAAATCTACCTCATTTGCCACTTGAAATGGCGGCCATTTTCCAAGATGGCCACCAAAGAAAACCTCAGAAATTGATTTTTTGCACAGAATCGTCAAATCGACAATCGACATACCTGCCGAATTTCACCCATGTATCACAATTTGCACGATTTTTCCTGTAGCTGCCCCACTAGTAGGGGTGGGTTGCTCCAGGCTATCCCACCGTGGTAGGTGTGGAGTGTCCCAGACGGCGACAGCCTACAAAAACATGTGGGTCCAGACGAGTCGAACAGGACAGGACCTGGAGGGGTAAAGTCTGACTGTCTAGGAAATCTGGCCAGCAAATCATCCCCGAAATCCCCCCTCACACACACAAAGACCACAGGCCTCCGAGAGGCCCGGGGAGAAAGCATGGAGTTGAGAGCCCAGCAGCATGCGGCCCACCCCTCAGCACGCAAAAGTGCACTCACATGTGAGCACACGCATACAAAAGATGCACAGGGGGACACATGTGTTGCATGTGCGGGTTTGCATACAGTACAGGCATGAACAATGAAATAGCCTATAATAACATACACATGCATACACACACCCTTGTACGCGCTCGCGCACACACGCACACACACACACACGGTTGGTTAGGCAGAGGAATCTGGCGTGGACAAAAAAAAAACAAGCAGAAATGGCTTTGTTAAGCAACAAAGGCACGCTTTAATGTCTATGCACTGTGGAATTATTCTCCCTGCTGACTCCACAATCATCCCTTTCCATCTCATCCTCCCTGCAAGCAAGGGAATGAGGGAGTGAGAGAGGGAGGGGGCGAGAGGGAGGGAAAGAGGGAGAGAAAGTGAGAAAAACTCTCAGAGCGTACGCGCGCGCAAGAGAGAGAAATGAGGCTAAATTAAAGAGATAAAGTGGCGATGACTCAATACTCTAATCACTGGTCGGAAAAGAGCCAAAAATATTGTAATGAGAGGCGGCTCAAATTAAAGAGAATGTAATGTAGAGACTACACAATGGGAGAGAGGAGAGCAGAAAGAGGATATGTGTAAGCTAAACAGACTGAGTGAGCAGGTATGTGGGAAAGAACAACACGTTAAAGGTCAGTATAGAGATAGTTGAGTGAACACATGCATGTCTACTGTCTGTAATTTCATAGCATTGAGCCTAGCTGAGGCGCTAACCCAGTGAGGTGCTGGGATATTCCTCTTGGAACAACATTAATCATAGGGTGGAGCAGGGTCATCCAAATTGCCTGGATGAATATAAAAATCTTCAGAGGTGGGGTTAGATGCTCTACTCAAGCATGACCGCCACAGATCAAGGTGCAGGTAAGCATCAGATTGGGCTGTGTATGTGTGTGTGTGTGTGTGTGTGTGTGTGTGTGTGTGTGTGTGTGTGTGTGTTAAAGGGGTCAGTTGCACCGGGCCCAAGGAGAAGGAGAGTTCTGATGGCATTATATTGAAGGGGGGTCCTTTCAGATTACTTTGTCTCGGGCCCAGGCAAAGTGGTCAGCAGCCCTGTGTGTATATGCGTGCACTAATGGAACTCTGGTATGATGGCTCACTGATTACAAAGCATCAGCTTCAAGCAAACTGTGCAACAGGCCTGTTGCCAAAGGGCCCCACTGCACTGCACTAAACTGCACCGTACAGCACGCGTGAGTAGCAGTGCCTGTAGTGAGCGTGCAGGGTGCAATAGTAATGCCTGCGGTGAGCAGGCAGGGTGCAGCACTCATAAAACTCACAACACAGGCATCAGCGAGGCATTCAAATTAATGGTCTGTGGCCTAATTAATGGCCCGGTGGCCACAGTAAATTTTACTGTGTTTAGCTCAACACTTAGGGGTGGGTGGGAGCAAATAAGAGTTAAGACTCTGTAAGTGTTGAATTAATACTGTAAAACTGGAATGGCAGTGTTGATTCAACATTTACAGAGTCAAATCGAACACTCTTGTACAGAGTGTATGTGGTCCCACTCTCTAAGTATGGGATTTAAACAGTACAAAAATGTACCGCCTAGGGGACTCAATAAGGCTAATTGCAGAGCTGGAGGATACAGACTCCAGACGGCTTGTGAGGGAAACCAACGCGAAAGATACAAAAAAAAAAGGAAAAAAAGAAAACTGTCCTCATTTTATCACTGTGAAGGAGAAAAAAAAAGATGGAAGAGATATAATGAGGCGGCGAGGGAGGGGGAAACGAATTAGTGTGACAAAGAAAACAAAGCCCTCCCGCGAGCTCACACACATCTCCTGATGAGTCAGAACTCCGTCCAAGTCCGCTATCCATGTTTAGCGCACTGAAAATTAAAAATCACTAATGAACCCACTTAATCACAGATGAAAACTGTTCAACAGTATGGGACAATTCCTGGGTAGATACTGTATGGAGGCTCTAGTCAAAGCTTTTTATGTGGATTGATGGCAACAGATGAGAACAGGTGAGACACACATAAGAGATGCTTTTGCTACAAGTGAGAACAGCTTGTCTGGCAACTAACTGATAATAGGTGATAGAAGTCTTGGATTAGTCCCAGCTTAGTCAGTGGAAAAAAAGTCCACTCAGTAGACATTAGCTATTTGTAGTTATAAATTAGCACAGTAATGAGTACTTCTACCTTTCAGAAGTCATCCAAGCTATCCATAAGGAAAATCGAAATCTGCATTGTATCATGACCCCTATATTGTGATGCAGATTGTATTGTGAGTGAACATCAAGGTGTATAGCATCCATATGATATGTTTCAAAGTTCCACATCACTCCACATTGACCATGATGGCATATACTGTAGCATCACTGCACAGGATTAAAAAAGCCTCATTAAGTGAAAAATATTGTGTGTGTCCCAAGTCTAGCGTGCTCAGTCAGCCACCAAAAGACCCAACCGGCAACTCTTCTTCTCTTTCCTGGGGCTCTGCTCTCCACACGAGACGGCGTGAGGGTCGTTGGCATGGCAACCAGTAGGTAGGAGTCGTGACGTGAGCTCGTCAGCCTGCTCATTAGGCAGCAAGGTCAGGAAGCCAGGTCCATTAAGCACAACTCTGCAAAACTCTTACCAGACACCCACTTGAAAAAAAGCAAATGACTACAGTGTAAGGTGCGATCACTGAGAAGCGTTCTGCTCTGCCAGTCTGTTTTATATACTTAACAAGCCTTGACCCATCTTTGCAGTCCATAGTGAGGAGCAAAAACAATGCATGTGTATTGTCTACCTGTAAATAGACAGACAGAAAAAGACCCCTAAAAACAACCAGTCATTCCAATTTACCTACTTAACTAGACACGGTATCAATGGTGTCGTCGTATCCGTGGGGTACTCGAGTATGACACTGAAGACCCATACTGCTACCTTTGCATGCTTGATGAAAGAAACACTGAGAAACACTGAAGGAGATGAAATTGATGGACCAAGGCATGGTATGTAAGCTTCAAATCACCTGCAATGGAGATGTTCTTCCACTGACACAGAATGCCAGAGCAGTACATACAATAACACGGCATAACCGAGTAGCAGGTTCAAAAAGCTCTCTCAGCTAACAGGGTTTCCGTGACACAGCATGTGTGTGACAGCGTGCAAACTGGAGTGGATGCATGCAGCAATTTTTAGAGGTACCTTAGAAAACCTCCCATGGAAAAAAACTGACTTACCGATGCTGTGAAGCAAAACCAACAGCTGAACAGGTCAAGGCCTTTTCTCGAACAATGCCCCGCTCAAACTGGCACACTGTAATCTATATCTGACAGGTCTCGCACTCATTAAAATCTTCCAGGGCCACAGACACGCACAAAGGGGGAGGGGGGGGGGGGGATTGATGACATCCCTACAAACAATCGGAGCTTTGTGCTGTGAGGCTTCCCTGGTTAAACTGTATCGTTCTGCCCAGCGCAGGGAACAGACACAAAGACCAGATCATTAGTAGCACTGGTATGGAAGCTATGTAAACTATGGGGTCAGCACATAACACTGACTGAGCGAATGCACAGGCCCAGCATGCAACACTGGCCGACCACATAGGACCATGAAAAACACAGTTGGCTAAATCTGGTAATATGGGGGTGGTGGTGCGGGTTGGTGGTGGGCGTCAAAGTAAGAGTGAAAAAGTGTGGAAGTTTATATTCCTGTTATACTACGGCAAAGGGTAGAAGTACCCTTTTTGTTGAAAGACTCCTGTCGTTTTATTTTTCGGCAAAATTACTTGACACATTCTGTGTTGAAACTGAGATGCACTGAGCACTGAGATGCACAAAATTACTTTTTTTAGTGGGTTTTAGTACATAGATGATCATCTCAGCTCCACTAAAGATGCCACAATGTATTCTGCCATGTCTCACTAGTGAAATGAATTAAAGATCAATAGGCAGTGATGATGAATAAGAATACCTCAGGCAGTGACTTGCTTTGATTTATGCATGTACACCAAGCTGCTATACTACTGATGCATTGATTTATGCTTATGTATAATTACCATATGGACAGCTGTGGATGTAGTACAGGTGGCATCTATGCGTTATTCATCATTACATTTGAGTACACTTTTAGCTGAGCGACTCAAGGTAACAATACATAGAGAAACTTTTTGAGTAATTTTGCCAGGCAACAACATGACTGGATCACATTTTTGAGTGATTGAAAAAAGTTGTCTGCCACTGATTCAAGTACTCTTGATTAAAGCGTTATGATGATCAGCAACCAAACATCATCATGCAGTGTTGTTGCCTACAAACATTGCTATAAATGTTTCACTGTGTGGCCCTACCGTGGCCTAACGGTGGAGCATTTATGCAAAGCAACTTAGTTATCTACATACTGGTACATACTTATACTGGTTAGGTCCCTGGGACAATGTGGAGTTACTTAGGTGCAAGGGCATTTCAACCATGGATGGAGGTGTAGGGAGAGGTTTCGGACCTGTGGGATTTGAACCGGCAACCCTCTGATCCTAAAGACCTATTCCCTATCAATTAGTGGTTGGTTAGGAAGTGCCATCCATGCAACTTCATGAAGAGATTTCAGTCGGTGGCGACTGCCCTTTAAAAGGCAGGACAGGACACTCACAGGAAAAAAATGGTGGATGGTAAAAGGCCAGCCCGCTGCACATAGCCTTGTTTACACCCTGTATTGACAAGATTAATGTGTTAAATGCTAGAAGAGCTCCAGTGCTGCTGTGCGTTGGAGAAAGTACAACACGTGGCCTTAAGGGTGTTTGAAGAGCGATGGAGGCACTCATGCCCAATGATTAGGGATACATCAAGCTGTCGATGAAGGTGAGGGCAAAACACTCCCGTCGCATGACCTGGAATTAAAGCAGCCTACCACTGGGGGCTAACTGAGTTTTGCTGCTTGAACCACACCTGTCTGGCTGTGAAGATTTTTCACTATACCCAGGTAACTTTATCCAAACAGTTTAGCTGTAGGGAACTGGGCTTGTTCTTTAAGCTTGAAGGTGTTTAAATCCTCAAGGAGCTTCTTGTATGTAAAAGCTGAGGGAAACATATTCAAGCTGAAAGAAGCCATCACCCTGTTGTGTATGCAACTGAGGTAATCCCGCGCAGTCCGCCCCCCGGGTCTCGAACTCGACACCTCCTAGTAAACACACTGATTCGGGTATGGGAGGCACAGCACCATACCGCTGACCTAAAGGACCAGCCCGTTAGCTCAGCGCTACGTATGAGGCATTGGGAAGGAGGTTTTACCACACTCTGCTAGTTGGCCTCCGTTACACTAACAGAACTCTTTGCACACAGGCCTGGCCTTTGCAAACATTACCCCACGCTAATCAGGATACCCAACATGAGAGAGGGTGTGAATGGGAACTTTGGCCTTCACAGTCAGCAGCTCCGGTCACAGGGAGAAGGAGGCAAGTTGTGAACTCATTTGGACCGTAGAGGGGATTGGGCAGTAGGAGATTCGCACTCCTGTGCTCTTTGCAAGTGGAGCAGGGGCATCCGCTCTGACATCAGTGTCCTTTTGATAGTCAAGGTGAGTGGGGGGTTAACTGGTATCAGATACACCCATTATCATTTGGCAGGCTGTGTTCAATTTCAATTTCAATGTTATTAAGGATAGCCCCTTGAGATGAATCATCTCATTTTCAAGGGGGTCCAACCAGTTACGTACAAGACATTATATATAAAAAATCCCTGCAATAAATAGCTTATACATTTTTTTTCTGTAATGAAACTTTAGAAAGTATTTGTAATACAAAGTGTTCTTTTCAGAGCAACTAGCCAAGGTGGTAACTTAAATGCTTGTTGTCAAGGCGCCCCTCCTTAACTATAAAGTGCTGGCGGAAACCCTGCACTTCATTTGGCATTTAAGCTCTTGAATGAACATTAATAATTCACTGGTGGCCAATAAAGGGCGGGATTCTGTTTAATGGAGTTGAGTTTTTATTTCAGGCAGGATATGGGGGGTGGAAACATAATTTGGTGGTTACTTAATTGCATGCTCCAGTGAGACTAGGGGAAGGAGGAAGCAAATTGTGTTTGGCTAAGCTGAAACTTCACAAAGCAGTCACCATGCTGATATCCCAGTCACCATGCTGTCTAACACCAAAGGTCACTGTGAATATTATGAGCGCGGCACTGTGACCTTGAACTACTGGGTCATTCCCGGGGGGAGGCAAATGCTCAACATTGATTCACACCACATCAGGAATCCTTGGTGGCAGTCAGTCTTTTCACAACCAGTAGCTTTGTAGTTAATCGTGATCACATCTTAGAATGGTCAAATCAGGTGAAATGCATCAGGTCACTGTAAATGGCAAGCACACAAAGGCAGTCATTAAACTAGCATGACATTTTATACTTTCTTTACTATTCTATACTAATAACAAACACTATGACTTTCTGAATGAGGCAAGAATGCTACCTCATTGGAAAACAGACATGCCAGAGGGAGCCTGGTTTGACCTTTTGCAAATTTGAATTCATTTGTTTGATCCAAAAGGGTTGATATTGTTTAACACGAAGCACATACAGCTATTGCGCTGTATGAAATGAAATCTTAAAAAATATTGATTAAAAACTTGCCCTGCCTTACTGCAATTAGTCAATGGTTGGGGTTGCGGTAGCCTGGCATGCTGGCCCCAGGCTCTCTCTCATGCAGGCCGGGTGGGAGGCTACCTCCAGGGAGATAAAAGTGTAAGAACTTTGGGCTCACACTGAGATCAGACGAAGCGCTTATTTCATCTCCATATTTTAATACCAACCCCGTACGTAATAGTTGTTGGATCTGTGCTGTGTGTAATTTCTCTATGTGTATACTGCTAGACACCTTCATTCCCCATCCAAACAAAGTCTGTCTACTACTATGTGACATCTCACATCCCCAAAACACACCCCAAGAGTCCTTGCTCCTATTAAACTGCCCAAGGGCCTAGTCCTCTTTCTCTCAGACACTTGGAGTCAAACGGGCAAATAAACAAACAAGAACAAGGTCAAAGTACCATGCCGTCACAGACAAATATCCCCACCACCAAGAGCCGCTCCCTGTGCACCAGATATTATCTTAATATTATTAGGGCAGTGTAACAACAACTTGCATTTTAATGATTTATGTATGTGTAAGATGCGATAAACACTTGGAAATGTTGATAATAATCTATAATGCTCTGCATTTCTTTCGGTCATTGTGCATGTGTGCAAAGATGGTGTTTTGAGGTATAACGTCGCTATCCCATGCTCCAAAACAAAATCACTTCTGTGTGCAAGTTCTGCTCAGGTGTTGGAATAAACTACTGGGCGCCTGACATACAAGCAGTCAATTGCAGCACCAACACATCACAAACTCGTTTTTTTTACATCTGGCCTAGAAGACTATTAAAAAGCTAACTAGTTATATGTGAATACAGCCCGAACTGTTGATAAAAAAACTAAATATAAAAATGAGTTGGACACTGATAACTTGTTAACGGCCTTGGAGAGCCTTGAACATTTGGCATTTCAGTCGCTTCACTGCAGCATCTCAGAGCCATCCCACACAGGTCAAAACTAAGGGGCACACCACGTAGAAACCCACATCATCACATGCCATTAGGCATCTTTCCACCAGCATTGGTGGCAGTGTGAAGTGAGGTCCCCACGTCACCCTCTGGAGAGCCAGGAGACACTGATCTGTAATGGAGGTGGCACACTAAGGCGGGTGACATTTTCTCTTCACCTTTATCGTGTTGTGAGTTCTGACACACCCACGACTACAGATCTGAATGTGTATCTTCACGATATGAATCATCACTCCAGCTACGCAAGCCTTAGTCACGAGCACGGATGAGTAAGTGAAGCTACAGCCCCTTCAAAAAGCCACATCATTTTTAAGCACAGCACAAATGCTTGGTTTAATGTGCTCTTTGCAATACTAAATCCACACGGTTTTATCCAGTTCATTGAATAGTTAATGGTGCTCCTAATGTTGTTTTTCCTGTTTTGTTTGTAAGTGCTGGTGCTTTTAATCCACTTTGGTATTTGGAATAGGGCCAAAGGGTATCTGTAACACGGATAACAAACAGGGCTTACATAGCTGCCGTTATCAAGGCCAACAACACTGTAGAACGGAGTGCATGTGGAGAAGAGGAATGTGACTGAATGTGGAGATTATACAGAACAGTGGTAGCCAATTTTGAGCATCATGCTTTGTGTTCAGGGCGCACAAGGGGGGGGCATACAGTATAGTCCGTCATTAAAGAAGTTGGTGCTGTGGCACAGCGCACTAGTGCACCTGACAACATACGGGCTACATATGCATTTGCCATGCGGACTCGGGTTCGAATCCGGGCTGGCTCATGCCTCAGCTCTGCCCCATCTCTCTCCCGCACTGGCAAAAAAGCTGGAAAAGTATCTTTAAAAAGAATCATATATAAATGAGAGCAAGAGCGAGAGATAGAAAGCTAGGAAGAAAGAGTACACACACACGCTTTTTTTAAAGTTTATTACTCTAACATACTACGCTCTGGCAGACTGTCTCCAATTGGCAATTCTGTGATGAGACACAACGAAACAAGCGCAATAATAAGTAAGTATATAGCAAGTATATTGGCTAGTGCATCCCAGCGTAGGCTGAAGCCGTGGCAAAATTGCCTGGTGAGGTCCTTGGTGGTGGCGAACACACACACACACACACACACACACACACACACACAGGGTAACGACTGTGCAATAATGCATCAAGGCTGGGGGTGGCAGCAAATGAGGTGTGCCGTGCAGTGCACTGCTCTGCTCTCTCTTCTGAGTCCCTCCCTTCACTGAGCAGACATGAACGCAGATGAAAGGACTCTATATAAAGGTTTCATCCATTATTCAACTTCTCTCTTCCTTGTGGCATGCCCCACCAGCGCTGCACGGAGACAGGGCTGGGGGAAGAAAAAAAAACAAAACACACTCCCCTCCACTGACGGCAAAAAGTTCATACCGAAGGAGCGAACCTTGGGGCAACATCATCATTTAAGTATTTAAGTAACGAAGACACACCTTTGGTTGCCTGTTTATTCGCTTACAAGTTGCACAACACCATCTAATGAGACGGAAGGAAATGACACACACACACACTGTACCAAACCATGGGGTGGTGTCGTCATCACTTAAGCCCTTCATAAAGTGACAGCCTAAACTTGTTTATTTGCTTACAGGTAACACAACTACTGTCACACTGTATATTTGTCAAGATGATGCAGGGTGTTTTGGCAAATTATATCTTGCTCATCAAAAAGCACACATGCACGCTCAGGGAAGCTGACGGGGGGTGGACAAATGGGTCGTTTGTCCCAGACCCAAGGAGACACGGGGCCCAGAATTGGGTCCTCATGACATTGTATTGGGTGGGGGTCCATTTTAAATGATGTTTGTCCTGGGCCTATTCAAAGCAGTCAGCGGACCTGCACAAACGCATCAAAACATCCCACGACTACAACATGACAATTTAGGGGTCTTTTACCACTTTCTTCTCCTTCTCCGTCAGTGATGCAAAGCCACACATAGGAGTACTACCCGTATCGTGACATTGACTACTCAAGCTTAATAACAGAGGAGGGGGGCCTGAATCAGTGGAAAAGAAGAGATGGAGATATGTGGGCAGATATAAAGATGGAGGGAGCGAGAGCGAGAGAGAGAGAGAGAGAGAGAGAGAGAGAGAGAGAGAGAGCTAGATAGAGAGAGAGAAAGAGATAGAGAAGTAGATAGATAGATAGATAGATAGATAGATAGATAGATAGATAGAGAGAGAGAGAGAGAGAGAGAGAGAGAGAGAGAGAGAGAGAGAGAGAGAGAGAGAGAGAGAGAGAGAGAGAGAGACAGAGAAAGAGTGCTTGCCATTTGGCTGGTAGAGGATTGAGTTAGCAATCGAAATGGTTCAACTCCCATTTACCTCTTAGCATTTTATTGATCCAGAGGAAAAGGAAGAGAGACGAAAGATGTGAACTAAACACCAGACAACACAACCAGTCAAAGAAGTGATGCTGCAACATAGACAATCATTTCACTAAATGACTTCTCGCGCACGCACACACACACACACACACACACACACACACACACACACACACACACACACACACACACACACACACACACGAACACACACACACATCAGGGACGGTGACGTCACCAAAACCCAGACACAATGAGATGTTATGTTCTTTTCTTGCCCCATCTCCTGAAATGTAATCTATCTATAGGCATTTTGGTTTTACTGATAATTTAGATCCAAGACTATTTATGACATCTGTATTGACATCATTATGATAATGGCAGGCCATTGCTTAACTTATTTATTCCAGTGAGTGAGAATGCTTCGGACTAGTATATCAGGAAAAGAAAGTTAAAAAAACACTTAATAAGAACAGAAGTGAATTTTATATACAGACTAAGATTGAGTGGCAGAAAACGTCATATTGGAAGAAAATAACAGCACAAGTCTGAGATCCAAAATGAGAACAAAGCTGAACGGCTGCTGGTCCGAGGCACTTCTGCACAACTGAAGCAGCTTGTTTGGCCACAGACACATCACTTTAAATGACATCATGCCAAACATGTGGTCACCAAAACAAAAGACTAGCTCAGCATCCAAAGTCTATGGAGTCGTCGGCTGACTGAGGCATCCCCTTCACAGAAACGGGTGATATATGGTTCTTGGTAAATACACCTTTAACAAAGATATTTTATTGTTTAACTAACTGGTAAATAAACTCCCCAAGCGGTCTTACGTGACATGCGCTAATGCATGCGCTTGAAACAGACAAGAAATGCTCCCTTGACTGCCACTCAAAAACGTGCGCAACATCAGCAACCGCGCGACCAATTAACCACACAGCACACAAGATTGGGAAAGACCGCTTTTTTCACGTGGTAAGCGGATAACGGGCATGGTTAGAGGCTGCCAAACATACGGTATGTAAATAACAATATAAACATATATGCGCTTTCTGTTTATTTTTCTGAATCAGCCATCTCACCGCCATTACGTCACCCCACCTTTTGTTCCCTTAGCAATTTAAACAAACGCATGACGTCACCCTAATCATAACAGGTGGCACTGAATAACTAAGGGTCACGTGTCGATAAGTTTTCATGGACCCCTCTCTACCCTGCTCAATCAGTGCGTAATCAACCGAACAATTGCACGTTACGCGGGGCGCGATACCGCTTGGTGACCTTGGTCCTAATGAATGAATTGGCTAATCAGATAGACTAATTGAATTGCAAAAGTTCAGGGAACCCACACTGTCTTGAATTGAACTCAGCCACACATTTTGCAACAAGATGGTTGATACTGACAACAGAGCATGTTGCATGACGTTGGTATTAAGAGTAGTTTTACAACTACAACATCGAAACATTTCATGCGATTCCTTTATGGATTCTAAACCGGTTAATGCCACACATCACACAGCATGAAGTTGAAAAATCAACACTCAGACAAGGGAAAACACTAATGAATAGCCTACAAGAATACAAGATAAAGCATGGGCATGCATTTTTCTTCATTTGTACTTTTTGCATTAAGACAAAACTAATGTGCTCGCGCAAGCAACTGCTGAAACATTCTTTCGCGTGGTAGGCTATTGTTGTGATTAACTCGTGTTTTCCCTAAAACTTATCTTGCAAACGGTAGCACACAATAGTGTAACATGCCCGTGTCCTCTTCGCTTACCTGATGTGACAAGAAGCAAAAGGACAACTGTTGTATTCCCGCCCGAGGAAGTGATATTCCTAAAGTACCGTACAGGCATTCTTCTCTCCATGTCGCCCAGCGAGCTGTTTAGTTCGCTCCTGTAACTCAAAAATCCTCCTCAGCAACAACTCCATAGAGACCAGACCGCTTTCGGAATGTACCACTGCAACCCCTTTCACGGGGGCGCACGAGCAAGCACACCTGACAACGGACCGACTACTGGCCAGACATTTGTTTTCTTTTGTACACTGTTGAGAGCAAGCGCCTTATCAATTTTGTTTGAGCGTTGACCCATAAAACTGCCCAGAACAGTTTGATGAGTAGCTTTGAGGGAGTGTTCTAGCCTTAAATACGCATTATGTGCTGAACGATGTGATGTCAAGGATAACAACGCACTGGGCTTATTTGTGTCCACTCCAGGCACAATTGTTGGGTTAAACATTTTATAATTCTAAATGCAAAACATGGTCTGGGTAGGACTACTGTAAGGAGAGACCCACCGTCAAGGCTATGTACAAAATTATCATAAGCCATAAAAGTAGCCTGTACATTGTCGCGAGCTACTACCATTACGTCATTTTTATAAGTAGCACCAGAGCCATACAGAGGGTAGAGTCGGGCAATCTCCGCCGTGTGCTTAGGCCGACTTCCTCTTTAGCAAAATTAGCTGTTTTAGCTTCTCAGTACTGCTCAGCGTTGCGAATGTTAGTTCCTAGCAGTGGGCGTAGCACATAGCAAATGCAATGCAGGGAATATGACAAGACTTGCTGTTCATAGTAATAACTTCAGATAAACATCACAGATGGTAAACTTTTGTGATTATCACCACCGAGACAGTTGTTGGTTTACATATTTGTGGTGATTACCCCGCAGTATAGTTCGTTAGTCCTTATTTTTGGCTGTTAATGTGGTGGTTCTATGTTGAGTCTATGGAAAGACAGCCGCTTTAGGAACACCCTTATCTCGCTGAAAGGCGGAGCTGCCACTTAATTCCTGGTCCTCCAATTGCGTAACTCTACCCTCTGTATGGCTCTGAGTAGCACTTTTCAATTAACCCAGATAGCCCCTCCCCCATCTCATCTTTTGTGGTTCACTGACAATAACCAAAAGAGAAATAAATTAGTTGCAAGCTGAAAGCCTCGGTAAGCTCCTGTTTGGAGAGCATTTTCCCCAGCAACAAATCATGTTCTGTGATGAGCGCGAGGCACAGTGATGTGGGAGGAGGATTCACTACCAATCATCAGTTATTCTACAGAGTGAGTGGGCTGCATTGTTCTCCTCTGTCGTTTGGAGACCTTGGTCATCCCAGCGACATTACGCACGTCTGTGGAGCTGGGGCTAATTTGGCCAGCAGCAGCATCAGACTTTAATCCCTTGTAGACACCCCCTTGCTAATCCTGCCCGCCAACAACCCCTCTTTGAAGAAACCTGGCCCAAGAGTACCCCCTTCAACACCCCACTGACACGCACGCGGCCCATCCGCACAAAACAAACGTGGAGCCTACAACAGAACAAGTGCCCCTCCCCCACTACGGGAGCCCCACGACTCCTCCGTACTCCCATTCTAATTGGACGAGTACAAGTGATCACACTCTCTAATGCTGGTGATGGGCAAGCAGTAGGACCAGCACAATCCTACATTACACTAATCATTACTGCTTTAAAAATGAATGATGATTGAAAAGAAACCGACAAAGTGTTTTTGAGCTCCTGGTATACCTGCATGTTGGTGACAGTCGGTAATATGGTATGGTAGGCCTATGACATTGTGTGCTGGAAAATGTTTGTGCAGTTCATCAAGGGCACAAGGCTGAAACATTCAATGTTTTGATAACCCTCTGCATTACTTATAGACTACAGTACCGCATATCTACACTATGCCTCAGAGAAATCTTATGTGGTACTTTAAAATATAGTGTTTACATGTTACTGTCTATAGACAATAGTGTTTATAACAATATAGGCCTACTGTATAATTACTGTATATACAGTGTTTACGTGTTAATTATAGTGCTTAGAAGTGTTTTCAGTCCTGGTGAATGTGTAACTACTGAATAATGGTACTGCTATGGGTACAACATGTGATTTATAATGTGCCCTTTCCCTATTCGAAATATAGAGTACTGGATGCTACTTCTGTTGACAGTTGTTGGTAATTTATTTTGGTCTGTGGTCTTGCTCTGGGTTGTGTGTGATGTTTATGTCTGAGAAAACAGCAGAAAAAGACAATCTGTACATAGTTATATCCATATGGTGCATCATGCATACAAAACAATCCAGGAGAAAAACAGAAGTGTACTTCACCAATAAATACAGCTACATTTTTGGGCTCTGGCAATCTTAGATTAGTTGACATACTCATGTTCCTGTAACTGTACCTGGAACAAAGCATCTGTTGTCTCTTGTGTTTAACACCTTTTGTAAGTAAACTAAATTAATCAAAAACTTCCATCGGGTTATTGACAATCCACCTTAATTTCAGTGTAGCTGGCTGCACTTGTACACAAGCTGAATAGGTGAGGTGTGACATCAACGTCATGGATTTAAATTCTGAAAACACTCATGGTCGTGAATACAAAGCCATTTTATGCACTCTCGTCTAACCAGTCAAACTGCCATTGGACTACTCAGCTCACAATAAACTGTGCAAATATCAATATGCACATCTGCTTGTTCTGTAGTATACCACGTTTGTGCCTTAACAGACTTGTATGTGTTTTTTGCAAAAGTTCTCCAAGAGAGTTAGAGAACTTTAAAAAAAAAATGTTTCAAAAGCATTGTGCTCTTTCGTGTGAACCAATACAGCAATGTGATGCTCAAACTGGTATTTCCAAGTGATACGTGAAGAATATTTAGGCACCCAGGATCAGTTTATGACACATCTGTATCACATCAATGAATGTCAATAACACATCACATCAATGAATGTCAATAAAATGTATGTCAATGTCCTGGTTTTGTTTTCTCCTGACACAATAAATGTGGATGAATGAACAGGTCCAGTGTTCAGCAAAAATAAGTACAACAGAAGATCCATTGTTGCTCTACATGAGTCTGAATTTACCACAGCATACAGTGATTAGTTACAGTACGCCACATTCTAAGTGAAAACTCATGTACTACGGTAACTCACTACATCGGCGTTATGGAATTGCTGGTCTTTACAAAATACTTTTTTTGTTTAAAAAAAGTGCCCTATCTGCAATATGAAATATCCGTTTACAAACCTGATTGTTTAAACTGACCTCTGGCTCCATCTGCTGTTCGTAATGTGTATGTACTCTAGGCTCAGGGCTATAGTCTACACCAGGGGTGGGCAAACTAGGCCTGGGTGCCAACTGTGCTCATGCTCTGCTCGAACCAGGCCACCATGAAATAAGTAAATAATTAGTGGCCTGTTGTTTCATTAGCCTAACATGACACATGTAATCCACCACACATCAGGTTTCAGAAGTCTTGCGTCATGCTTGTGTATAACTTCATCAAATACTGTACCATATGAATAACACTGCCTGTAGGTTTTCAGATCTAAAACACAGTTGCTTGTTCACTAGAAATTGTTTAGAAACTGATGGTCTTCATTTTACATTGGCTTCTTGGAAGCTTAGAAAAGTTTGCGGCCCTACCATGGCTGATATGGTAGGGCACATGTTTACCACTCGGTCGACCCGGGTTCGATTCCCGGTCCGGGTCCTTTGCCGGTCCTTCCCCGTCTCTCTCTCCCAGCTCGCTTCCTGTCTCTCCTCCACTATCCTGTCTCACAAAAAACAATAAAGGCTGAAAAGCCCCAAAAAAATACTTAAAAAAAAAAAAAAAAAGTTTGCCCAGCCCGCCTTGTGAAGCAAAATGCTCCCACTGCAACAAGCATATTTCAGTGATGGTGAGGTTTAGCTCATGTCGTAGGCCTAGGTCTCTCTGCCTTTTGTGTCATATATTATTGACACATCAGGTGTGAGCGTGAGTTTTTATGGTATGCAATTTCCGAGGGAAATAATTCTGTGGATACCACATCATGCATCACACAGGTTTGATGGTGGCATTGGTTTCGTGCATGCATTTTTTAGGTATGAAGATCAGGAAAAGTCACACGTAGTACAACTACTACAGCTATGGAATCTGAAAAGTGTAAACAATATTTACTTCGCATCTCCCTGCAGTCAACATTAAAATTCCTCCTACAGAAAGTGTTTTCTCCTTAACATCATCATTAAGACACTAATAGAAGTTGTACAGCCCAGAAATCTATACATTTCTCCAGCAGTAACAGCTCACAGGATTTCAGGTCAAAAAGATGTCATGTTGTTCTTTAGCTCAAAGGGATTATGCATTTGGCTATTGTGCTTTAGCTCAAAGGGACAATGCATTTAGCTTTATTTAAAGACACAATACAACTTGCTGATGGCGTATGACCTGCCAGATCAGTGAGGTGCTTTGACACACGCTGGTCACTTCCAATCCTTTGCTTTTTATTGACAAATTCAAAGTACAGACTTATAAACTTTACAAAGACAAAACACATGATTAACTATGGCAAGGCCCTTTTTGAATAAAAAAGGTTTGAATAATTTCAGTGCATAGCCCCTGACCCAAAACACCTCTATATCCCTTCATGGTCTTTATTTATTTATGGTGTGTGTGTGTGTGTGTGTGTGTGTGTGTGTGTGTGTGTGTGTGTGTGTGTGTGTGTGTGTGTGTGTGTGTGTGTGTGTGTGTGTGTGTGTGTGTGTGTGTTTATGCAAAGCACTGAGAGTCAACTCTGTATTTGGGAATATGTGCTATACAAATAAATGTTGGTCGCTGATTTCTTTGAAACTGCATAAAAGGCCAGTTTGCTTTGCTTTTTCGCATGATTGTGGTTTCAGAAGTAAGTGCGTCCTTTTGGAGTCCCATCACTACCCATCTGTCACCATGTGACTGACAACCCTTTTTCACCATCGGAGTCTTCATGAAGGGCCCTGGTTTCCAAATACAGAGCCACAGTCATGCCCCTCCTGGTCAGGTAGATGGGATCTAAGCACTGATCTCTAATGCTGCTAATGCCAGCCAGAATAGTGCCGCTGCCCGTTCTTACACCAGATACATTCGTAACCAAAGTGCTTAACAATAAACGGCTCATGCTCATACCAGGTTGTGTGCTTTACCGCATATGACCGCGTGTTACCAGGATGAACCTGCCGCTGTCTATGTTGCCGTCACAGTTCGAAGAGGAAAAAAAAATATTCAAAAAACAAGCACCATAAACTAACTTTCTAGTTTCCGAAAGAATATAGTTTTGGCGTAAACACATCAGTTGGTTTGAGATTAGGTGCAGGAACAAGCACTGGCACAGTTCTTTGTTGGCCTGAACAAGCTAGTAATACTGGATTGAGCATCTACAGAGAAAAGCTCTGGCATATTTCATCTGTTTTATTTAGATACATTTTTTAGAGACATTTTCTTTTGTTTTCTTCAGTGCTTATGTCCCATGAACGCAACCGAAAGGGACTTAACTTAGGCTCCGTCTTCTCTGCACCCAGAATCCTCACCCATTGTCCTCCACCTATCCACCCTTGAAGGGCTAATCTCTACACCATGTCCATGTTACGGTTATCTGAAAGCTGTCAGTCCTCTCGGAGGTAGGCCTCCGGGATCTCCTCCTCCTCCTCCCCCTCCTGGGCTGCCAGAGGCTGGGCTGCAGGCTCCATCCTGGGGCTGTCCTCTGCCCTGGACTCCCTCAGGCCCTCCTCGGCCTCCAGAGCCACCTGCCTCATGCGCTCCACCTGCGACTGGGCCAGGTCCAGGTTACTGCGGGCCGTCACCGAGGCCTGGTCTGCTCCTGAGGGAGTAGATGACCGTGATGACCTTTTTTTAGGCTGACATTTCTTTTTTTCCATTTCACCCACCTTTTGATGCAGATGGGATTGCTGGCGGTCTGAATCCCTACAAAAAACGTCTTTCTGTGTATTTTTTTTTTACGAATGTTAATATCCATAAATATGTAGTCACAGAGACCTGGTCAGCTCCCAATAGAGTGGAATATGATGGCATTCATAGTTTATATTAAGTTAGTAATATTGTAAAAAATAAATTCATTAAAATATGTTGTTGTATATCATATACATTCAATGTACTGTAATGTGTTCCTCCAAAAGAACAAGACAAATGCAATGACTGTATGGACTTTTACTATTATATATTACGTAAATTCATATGTTATTTTGGGGATTTTAACATAGCTGGAGGGTTTGCAGAAATGTCACAAGATAAACAACATGGACATAAAAAGAGCCTGCATCATTACCCACCTGCGTTGTATGCAGCTTCAGCTGCCAGCTCTGACAGGTTGATGGCCGTCATCCAATTGGACTCGAACCGCTTGCACTGCTCTCTGCGGGTTACCACCTTATTACAGACAAGATAGATTTTAGATCGCAACGGCTTCTCATCCTGGCAATCTCAGATGTCCGTACAGAGGTCCTCCTCATGCATGACTGAAGTGGCCCTGAACAAGGCACCTAACCCCACACTGCTCTTGGGACTGTAAACAACCCCCACGACCTAAATAACTTAATAAGAACACTTAATATGTCTGCTATGTAATGCAATTGTGTGCTACACTGTTTTAAGCGGAAGGGGTGGCCTACCTCCTCTCGCTGTTGAATCATAACTTGCCACACAGCATCCTCGTCTGCAGTGCTGAGTCTACTGGCTGAGGCTTCGTAGCGTGTGTGGAGCGACACTAGAATTCGAATGGCCTGGAGGGCAACACAAGTGAGTGAGTGAGCACGCCTTCTAAGGTGCTGTTTCCACGTAGCAGGATATTTTTTTAGCAGGGTATTTTTTTTTCTCCTGTTGAGGTGTAAACGCAACATGTGGATAAAAATAAATCCTCCATTGTAACAAATGCGTTTCAGCCCCCTAAACAGGATATTTTTTTCTCCTGCTTTTTATACCTGGATTTTAAATATCTGCTACGTGGAAACGGAAGGTCAAAACCAATGCAAAACCAATGCAACCAGGAGAAAAAAATATCCACATATAAAAATATCCAGCTACGTGGAAACAGCACCTTAGAGAAGCCTAATAGACACCATACTTTAGAGACCAAAACACTTCTTACAAGATTTCATAGTGATATTTGGTAGGGCATTTTTAACATTGTGAAAACAGGTAGACTGTTTCACTACTCTTCAACACTGGTTGTCTACATAGAAGTTAGAACGACATGTAATTATCTGGTGAAACCAAATGGGCTCCGTACCTTCGCGTAAAGTGTGAGAGAATCTAGGAGCGCTAGTGTGGTTTGGGAAAGGTAAGTGTTGGCACTGTCTGTAACCAGAGACGATGCTCTCTTGATTAGGGCTTCATGCGAAAAGTCAGCCTGCAAATAAATACAAGTATACAAACAGACACATCCAAAAGTTAGGCATAGTTGCTTTTATTTAGCGTAGGCTATCAACAAAGGTCATAAACTTCAGCACAATCTACCTGCGCAACGGGGACAGCACAAAGGGCACCTGCCACACCAAACGAAATCCAGTTTCTTTTATGGATAGGAGCGAGTTTTATTCGTCGGGCCAGTGAAACACTAGCCAGACCACGACCATAGGAACACCAGGTGGAAGCACATCTATAACATGAAGCACCATGAATACAAAAATTAATAATTGCACAATAAACGCTTTAGTTCCGGGTGACATTCGCATCATGACAACTGTCATTCAGAAAGCAAACTGTAGCCTTGATTAACAAAAAACATATGATGCCGATCAACATAACATCTATTGTAAGATGGGCAAACACTTAAACAGATAGTTTTTCCCCCGTCTTTTTCAATGACAGACATTTTGTACAACCTTACCTCAAACTAGCGAACAGAAGCTTCCTGAACGTCGCCATGTTAATTGTTTTTGTTATTTCCTCTGTCTACAAGTTGCTATCAGCTGAAGCAATGGAGAGATATTACTGCCCCCTTTCGGGCTGAAGACAAAATAATAGGCAATGGTTGGCAAAGCTAAAGCCTACTAATTTAATGCCCATGCATGGGTGGACTAATCACAACTAATTAGTCATCAGAGCAATATCATAAAAACTTTTCTCTCTTTCATGACCAGCTACATTATTTGAAAACATGCAATATGTGCAACA
>NC_085863.1:56067759-56070259 GCF_034702125.1 Engraulis encrasicolus
TTGTTCTCACGCCTGTGTGTGTGTGTGTGTGTGTGTGTGTGTGTGTGTGTGTGTGTGTGTGTGTGTGTGTGTGTGTGTGTGTGTGTGTGTGTGTGTGTGTGTGTGTGTGTGTGTGTGTGTGTGTGTCATTACAGGCTGTACTACTGTAAGTTGACCGAGAAGAGCTGTGTATTCTTGCTGTCTGCCCTGACCTCACAATCCTCAAGTCTCACACTACTGAACCTGTGGGGAAACAGGATTCTGGACCCAGGAGTGGAACTTCTATGTTCTGGACTTAAACATCAACACTGCAGACTGGAAGAACTGGTGTAAGCATGAATGGTTTTGTCTAGGACTGTACTATGTGTATGTGTAGGGCCGGTCCTAGGGGCGGGCCTATCAGGCCGACCAGGCTCTCCTCCATTCTGAAGATGCGTGTGCTGATGCTGCATGTACCCCTAAATGACATCACGAAAATAGCTATAAACATTAGTGGTGTCAACAATGATCGATTCGGTGATCCAATCCAATGCGGGGCATGGACGATCCAATTCAATGCGGCAAGTTCCAGGATCGATGCGGCAATTTTTTAAAGTTTCAATTACTTCCGTGGATATTTCGAGAGCAAATGAATGTTAAATTAAATGAAAGTACTTCAAAGCATTGCAAGACTGATACAGACTGATACAGAAAACAGCCAATAAATTGTTGCTCATGCTCAGTATCTGACTACTTGTATTGCCTCATCATGACTGATGAAACATTTGCTTTGCTTTCAGTAGAAATGTAATGCATTGCAATGCATTGTAGAATTGAATCGGATCGGATCGAATCGCATCGAATCGAATCGAATCAGATCGAATCAGATCGCTACCTCCCGAATTGTGATCGAATCGGATCGTGAGGGCAGTGCCAATCCACACCACTAATAAAAATGTTAATATAGTTATAACATATTCAAAATTGCCACATTGTTGTAATAATACCATTACTATTAGTAGGTTCTTAATCAGCTTTTAAGTATTTTTTGGTGATTTGACATCACAGCCCTATCGCTCCCCGTCACACTCACATGTACATGTTCTCCCACACACTCATTTGTCATTGTGTTCAGTTCTAACAATGTCACCCACGCCACCGTCCACACAATCCATGACTCAGAGTCCATGCTCACCCACATTACCAGTGCATGCTTTCCTGCGAGCCTATCCAGCCCACCGTCATCCACCCTCTTCCTCCCTCAGTCCGTATTTGCTTAGCAGTTTAGCAACCCAAATCATGCCCAGACCAACTGAAATTTTATTGCATGTGACAGATGTATCATCATGTTCTAGGTTGACTAAGGTGCTGTTCATACATACCAGGGTATTTTGATATACACAGACCTTCCCCTTCGGTTATGCCTTTCGTTCACAAAGAAACGAAGGTTTTCCCTCTGTAAACAAAGCTCAAAAAAAAAAAAAGGGTCAAAAACGGAGTTGTAGGCAATATCCGCGGCAAAAGACCTATCAGCCATTGCTCACCTTGCTCATTATTTGCAATGTAGACTATGCTCATTTTCATATGATACAAAATATGATATGATTTATGACCCTACGGAGTACCCGTATATCTAGGCCTATCACCATAGCAACCGTTTGCTTGTCAACAATACATTGCATTGTATTACATTGTACATCGTCCAACGTGGAGGTACAGGTAGCTGCAGCCTTTCTGGTTCTAAGGGCTATACTTGCGTGTGTGCTTTTACAAATAAAACGGGCACAGTGTATTGACCAGCAGAGGCGTATTAGGGCTCAGAGGGCAGCAATTATGGAGCTTCTTCTGATAGAAGGAGCCCGACCCT
Organism: Engraulis encrasicolus; assembly: GCF_034702125.1. Taxonomy (NCBI): domain Eukaryota; kingdom Metazoa; phylum Chordata; class Actinopteri; order Clupeiformes; family Engraulidae; genus Engraulis; species Engraulis encrasicolus. Next base: position 56,069,585 of record NC_085863.1, read on the forward strand.
ACATCCACCGCCAGCGGCAGCGATTCTGGATCAGACCTGGACGTACCGCTCTCTCTCTGTGTGTGTGTGTGTGTGTGTGTGTGTGTGTGTGTGTGTGTGTGTGTGTGTGTGTGTGTGTGTGTGTGTGTGTGTGTGTGTGTGTGTGTGTGTGTGTTCTAGATTGGTGAACTGTAAGCTCACAGAGAAGAGCTGTTCTAATCTGACCTCTGTCCTGACCTTACACTCCTCACGTCTCGCACAGCTGAACTTGAGTAACAATATTCTGCTGGACTCAGGAGTGGAACTTTTAATTGCTGGACTTCAGCATGAAAACTGCAAACTACAGGCATTACAGTAAGCATCAAATTTAACAGAGCGTATGTATGTTTGTATTTGTCTTTGTGAATGAGTGTGCTAAGGTGAAGATAGTTGTGCCTATGTGGGTGTTTGTGAATGTATGCATGTACAGTAGGCTTTCTTGTGTGTGTGTGTGTGTGTGTGTGTGTGTGTGTGTGTGTGTGTGTGTGTGTGTGTGTGTGTGTGTGTGTGTGTGTGTGTGTGTGTGTGTGTGTGTGTGTGTGTGCGAATGTCTGTGTGTGTTTTTGTGTGCGTATGCATGTGCGCACCTTAGCAGTGTTACTAGTAAAAGTAACTGAGTAAAATAATGTCCTTACTGACAGGTTAAGGTTAGGGATT